>NW_024061363.1:0-142462 GCF_016432855.1 Salvelinus namaycush | reverse complement strand
TACTAATGGAAATGGATGCTCGCCTCTCACCCGGGGTAGCCTGATGGTGACTGTAGCAGACAGTGGTTCGCCTCTTAGTCTGAGGTTGTGTGTTCGCGTCATCCCGGTCAGTTCTAACCCTTACCCTCTTATTCCATTGTCCTGTCTCTGGGAGGCTGACTCGACCACCCTCGGTCGATGATGGAAGCTGCTGAGAATAACACCCAGAAGGAGACGAAGAACAAGAAGGTGAAGAGGAAGCCCGTTCTGCCATCTTCCGCTGTTGGTAAAAACGGAGACTTATACCTGGCCGTGGCTGGAGTTATTGAAAGTGATAAGTGTACTGTGGCAGGAGGGCTTATAGGTTCGTGTTGCAGCTTACTGTGGGATGGCCACTGCTTATTCCGTGTCAGTTCCAAACACGTAATTGTCATAGTAAACAGTGCACATTGTAAATGGTGTAAAGGCGCTTCGTCTACACCTGCTAAAGAGAGCGATGTTGACGAAGGCAGGACTAGAGCCTACTTACGTGGCATGTTCCAAATGTCCTTGTCGGACTCTATGAGGCTATCGGAACTGATATTCGAGCTGACGCGTACCCAAAGCAAGAGCGCAAGGCACAGCTTCCCTGTAACCTGTACACCTCCCTATTGCACAGTGGAGACCGTGACACACATCTCTAGTCTCGCGCTCCGGAAACTTGTCGAGTTTGACAAGGACTTTGTCTGGGGAGACAATCTCATCTTCAACACCAAGGTGGACCGTTGTCATTCGGGTTCGCACTAACCGATAGGCGACAGAAGCCTAGATATTCTCCTCTTCTGCAATGTCCCCCAGCGAGATAAGACCCTTGGTGAGCCAGGGGTCTAGGGTAGGCCCCGTGTTCTGCCAGAAAGACATGTGCGCGTTTGTGAAAGTGTCAACCCAGGACAAGAAGAGAGCTGTGGTAAACATTACCAGCATGACCCTAGTCGACTATGCAGATAGAAGCGAGTACCCCGAAGGGCCTCTGCATTCCGACCCGTCTCTATTTGTGCCGATCTTCTGCACAGAGTGCTACGGCACCAACTGATCACAAACAGATGGAAGATAAAATGGCCGTTACTCAGACCCAAATAGATAATCTGATCAAGCTTTTGCAGCAGCAGACGAATCTACCTCAGCCGCAGCCGGCTCTGCCTCAGCATCAACAATATCAGCAGTCGCAAGCACAACTGCAAGCTCTCCAGAGTTTCATGCATTTGGTCCCCGCACTTCAGAATTTTACCCAACCTCAAGCCCAACATCTGTGGAATCCTCACCACCAGCAGCAGCAGCAGCAGCAGCAGCAGCAGGCGGGGCAAGGGTTCTTCAGGGGGGAAACTATGTACAACCCGAGCGGTTCACCTAATCTTGGTGGGAAATCTGTTCAGTACGGGACTCTGACCGAGGAGCAAAGGAGGAAGATAGCCATGGAGTACAACAAGGAAGAATCCGAGAGACAGGCAGTATCCCAGAAAGAGCAAGAGAAGATGATAGATTCGATAAAGTCCAGCATAAGAGACGTAATTGTAGAACAGCAGCGCAGTTCGGTGTCACAGGAGGCCGCGTCTAACCAGTCCAGTATGGATACATTGCAGAGTTTGGCGAGAGACACTCCGTATAAGCGTGCGCGCAAACAAGCCAAGGATGATGAACACGATCCTGGTGATGTCTCTAAATTGATGAACGAACTACGCGAACTTACGAAGCAGATCTCAAAGCGTGGCAATATCGGCTCAAGTGAGGAGAGCTGTGACCTGGTCACCATGGACACGGAAGAGATGGCGACCGCAACAACCTCGTCAGACAACGGTCAACAGTCTCAGCCACCAGCACATCAGGCGACTATGGCAGTGATGAACAAACAACAAGCCGGGTACTCGGTACCCTCTGGTGGAAGAGGAGGCCTTAACAATTCCACCTCAGTGGCTGATTCAGTGGCTGATTTCATCTCGGCTGTTGTCACAAAGATATAGAATACATGTCCACATTGCATTAGCCGGACAGTGTACGGTACCATATTGGGAGCATACTTGTTTGTACATCCTTTGAAATGGTTTCTATTATAGGTGTTGATGTATCCCATAACCGAAATAAAGTCTTGCAAAACATACTTGGGTGTAAAGTGTTATGTTTCCTTTTATACACTTGTCATGTCAGTCGATCTATTGGGAATGGGTTATGATGATAAACTGTTTACACGGCAGTAAGCAAGCCACTAACGACACACGTTCCAACAGTGTACAACAATCTCACACTCAACCTTCGAGACTATACCGTATCCTACTACGACCATGCAGAGGTCCATCTCGGTCATGCTCAACAAACAACCTCTGACAGCGGCCCCAAAACAGCCAACGTTCCAACGGAGGCAGTTGGTGACTGATGACAGCAGCGATAACCAGGTGCTGGTATCGGGGCTGAACGGCTATAAGGGTGAATGGAACAACCTAGCCCTGGGTAATCTTGACTTCAATCACGTACCCTCTCAACTGATCGCTTCGACTACCAAGCACCGTCCCGGAGTCGGAGACGTGTGTGTCAGATTAATGCCCATTGTCTGTCAAGCCGAAGAATACTCTTCTATCGTGGACCTGTACAACACCTACATCGCAAAAGGGAGCTCACTGATAGCCAGACGGTGTATAAACAGCTACACAGGCACCGAGGAACTGTACATCCCCTCCATCCCGATCCACACATTTGTCTCGGAGTGGAACAAGTCTCTCCAACAGTTCCACGACATGATCAGGAGCGACGGCTTGGGTGACCGACAGACCCGACGCCTGCGTCGCATCACCCTGGTGTCCAACGTGACAGAGATTGCGCTCAAGAACGTACCGATTGTAAGTGACCATTTATGGTTCGTACTACACTCTATCGTGTCAAAGCCGTCAATGGTCAGGCGAGTCCTGCAGCTGGTGGGCTCCATTGCATCCACATCGGGTACGGTGTACCACACAGGCGAGGTGGAAAACACCACGGTTCCCGGGGAGGACGCTATGCACGCTGGCAAACTATACCTAATAGCGAAATCCGTACCCTCCACGGGAAACAATGTTACAGTTTTAGGAGACGAAGCCGGTGCGACACTAGGTCTGGTCTGGGTCCCGGACGAAGACGCACTGCAAGATCACCTGCGAAACAGCCAAAACTGCTACTACGTACATATAGGTAACAGGACTGGGAACACCTTCAGGTGCAAAGGATTCTGTGAGTGGCGATATTATAACCACAACGTGTTCAATAGGATGACTACAATCGGACAGGAAACAGTCTCCAAGTTTGAAAGCACCACGCTGTCGGGTAACACGGGCGACTCGGCTAGAGTGCTAAAGCAAGCTTAGCGGCCCAAATATCGATTTCTGTCAACGCACATTAAACACATAGACTCAATACCTTACGGTGTGTCTCGTCCGCTCTAACCTACCACATACAATGTTACCCAGAACCTTTTTACCTGATCATGACGTGATCATGTTCGCCTCTCTGAACAGGACTATGATGACAACAAACGTTCATCCCCTCTACCTACCTCCCATCGTATGCTGGCTCAATCGGACCTGTATGGAGGTGCAGCGTGTCAAGCAAGTAGTTGCCAACATAGTCAAGGCTATCTCAACCCTGATGGTTGCTGCCACTATCTGTTTACACATTATGAGATTGTTGACCTTTTTTGCATGGGGTGTACTCGGAAGCCTGTGGTCTCTCGTGGTGTGCGTCACCTTGATGAGCGGTTCCATTCTTTCCGTTCTGAGCTCGGAGAGACGAAGCCGCGGCAGTGACACCAGCGTGATCGTGGACCCAATGGCTGGTGTAGCCGTCTCCCAGAAAGTGGTCATGTCAATATTCTTCTTAGCCACCTACATTTACACCTGGCTATACTACGAAGTCTGCGGTGGTACCGAGGTCGTTGTCTCGTGGATTGAATGCGCAGACAGACGAGGGCCCTCTCTGTTCCCAATTCTAAAATGGACAGCGCTAGTGTTTGTCTGGATTAACACAATTGGCTTCGTCAGACTAGTTCGATCCAATTGAACTCATGTCACCCTACCAAAGGACTCGGTTATACTTTGTCTCATTTTCCATAGTCTACCTGTCCTACGACCTGGCACTTGGGGATCTGGTGCCAATCAACTCAATGTGGCTAGCTGGGTACAAGTTGATCTTCTTGGCTGCGGCTGTGAAATCGCTCACATCTTACGTATGCCTTAAACTGGACACCATAATCGAGAGGACCAGGCAGTTGCAGTGCTCGGCTGTCTCGACCACGAGCAAAGGTGAGGCACTGGCTTTGCACAGGGAGGAGAGACTGTCTAAGGTCGACAGCCCCGAGGTGAGCTACAGCAAGCGAGAGTTTGGACATGGCGGGCAGATACCTTTTCACCCTTATGACCAATACAACCCACCTCCGGTCTTCTGGTGCACTCTCATGGCATTGCTGCTTCTCTACAACACGGCCCATCTGGCTTTCGCCCCCATGTCGTACACATCGCCCCTATTGTGCGGTGCGCCCGCTTACGTGCTCTACTGGGCAGCTATGAGAGCGACCACGTTGATGTTAGAGTGAAGAGGGTTTCTCTTGTATTAAGTAAAGGCGCAACCACTCTCACTCACTACGTGGCACAGGATATGGTCTAGCGTCATGGTCAACACGGATCTAGAGCCCAAAGTCAGGACAATAGCAAGAGACTCTGGTTCACTGGATAAATGTCTGGATCAGTGTATTACTGTACTCCTATGCATACTGGTATTATTGAACATTGGCCTGTGGTTTGCTAGACTCTGTTTCCATACCAGCGACATAGTTGAGTAACAAGGGAGACGACTCGAGATCTGAACTGCGAATGGATCGTCTTCGGGAGAAAAACTGGTGGATAACCCTTTTGAAAGACAAGACCGTTGAACCGCACAATATCAGTAGCCATCTGCGATGCGAGCAATGGTGGACAGCAATTGCATGTGGGGAGGAAGAGAGTGCTCCTGCTGCTGAGTCTGCCACCGAAAGCCTGGCAGTCAACAACCATAGCCCTAACAACTCAATCGTGACTGGCCAGGCTGTGAGCAACGACCTGACTGTGAGCAACGACCTGACTGTGAGCAACGAGCTGGCTGTGAGCTCCGGGGCTGCCAGTGACTCTAACGCAGCCTGTGTATCCAACAGACTCAACCATTCCCGAGACACATGTAGCATGGTTCAGATGCTCTATGCTAAAGTTGAACATGCTAACCACGCTAGACGCCACAGCATCCAGGATAAGGATATCCTGCTGAAGGGTATCAAAAAGTGTAAGAAGCTGTCCTTCGAGAACCCAGAGCGCAACCCGAAAAGGAAATCACCTAACCATTTGACGTGATGTTAGTTTAGATGCTGAGGTTACACTGTATGATTTGTATCTTTTGTGAAACAAATAAAAGTATGTCACACAGGTACATGTCTAAAGCCACTTTATTTGTCAACGGTTATTATGATACAAAACACAACATGTTATACAAGTGACTGCCTAGGCACAAGGTCACAATGGTAATACAAGATAGAGTGCAACTGTCTACTACACAAAGTCAAACTACAGTAGGGAATGTCCATATCTAGGTTCCAATGGAGTCTTTCACAAAAGCCATCTGTTCATGTTCAGCTGGGCCATGAATCTGTCACCGGTCTTGATTTCGCTGGTATTATAACCATTGCAGGCTCGCACCACCTGTCCTCCTGCGAATCCTTGCACACTTTCCACGATGTTCATCGCATGCATGACCACGGTCCTAAGAAACCGTTTCACAACGTCATTCTCTACAATGTTGCTAATGATACCAGCGTTAAAGTCCTCGTTGACAGCTGCGGCGGCGCTGGTTCTCATCACATCAGACACTTCATGATAGTCAGCCCCGTTTGCCACCAGTGTCATCATTGACAGTATACTCTGGGGTGTGTAAGGTGAAACAAGTTGGAATATGTCCAACTCCTGATCGTGCTTAATAGCCTGTATCACCTCCTCCACGGGGTCTCCTCCTGCCTCACAATTCACTCTTCTGGTAGCCAGCAGTCCTCCCCATATGCCCTTGTTCACGGACATATTGTAACCTAGATCGAGGTTCACCTCACGTTGAGCCGCCACGTCCTCTCGGTTAGGGAGCTGCACTGTGAAACGGTCTCCCTGCTTCATGTACTGTTGTCCCGTGTTGATGAGCTCCACTTCGTACAGGTGCGGTGTGTTCAGGAACGGTCTATTTGCAATGGAGCTGTTGGTGGCACATACAGCCACCTCTTTTAGGGTTCCGAGTAAGTCTGCGCTCAGCCCGTGTAGCGTCGGCACGTACGAATCCGCATCTTTCACAAAGTGGAACAGGCCACCGGGTAGGTAGTTCTTAGCCGACTCGTATTTGTAGCAGCCGTAGGGTATGTCTGTGGTCGCGGTCCTATGTTCACTGAGATTGTGTGTGTATGTACGAATAGGGTTGTGCACTCTGGTGGACGACATAGTCGATGTCTAAGTCGATGATGTGGATCTCGTGTCCCGTGGAATATTTCAGACTATGCGCTGTCACAGCAATATGCTTTTCAGCTGCAGAATATGAATCTCTCTGCTCGAGATGGATCTGGACACGTTGGAGAGTACGGTACGTTGGGTTGCTTGAGCACGAGCGACACTGCTGTCAGTACCTCCAAGAGAATAGGTGCTTCTTCACTGTTGAGCCTGAGCAGCCTGATCGTAAGCATGTTAAGATTTGAATCCGAAAGCACACCGAACGTTTGTGAAAACCAAGGACACCACCTTAGAATGATGTAAGTATTGAGATCGTCCTGTGCACTTGCTTGGGGTGGTGTGAGACTGTTGTCCAGCTCACACATGGACCGTTCCTTGTTGATCAACAGCTGTACTCGATTAGGCTTCATATCGTAGTCTTTAGTGAGTTCACTTAGAGACTTTGATGACGTGAGGCATATCAACTCTTCCAGTGTTAGCTTGTGCAGCGTAGTAGCCCAGCTCATCTCCTTGCCTCCTGTACTACTGTTGTGCTTGTAATGTCAACGGTGACAGATGAAATGAACCCTCCTCACCCAAGGCTCTTTGTGTATGGGGCGGGTGCTTATTGCATACTTAGGTGTGTCAAGATGAATAGTTCATCTCCACCCTCTTGCGGTAAGCCACCAGTCTGTCATTGTAAAAGTCGACAGTGCCTATGTTCTCTGCGAAGTTGCAGTTAGTCATTTGTATCGCCTCTCTTTTCACCACCCTGGTGAGCACAACGTACACCGAGGGCTTTATCGGCGACATGGAGAAATGCCTTGGTGGGTGGTAGAGCACTTGCCCGTGCACGGTGCAGCCTTGGCAGTCGTACGTGTTCATCGCCAACAGACAGGCCAGCGGGTGCGTGGTCACTGTCCAGTTCATGTGATTCCAATTGGAAGGCGCGACCCTGTACAGGGTTCCCGTCAGGCCCCCTCTCACGTAGAACTCGTTGAACTGGCCTTCCGGCTTGAAACGAATGCCTTCCACTACACCCTCCGTGTCTGTCATGGAAGGCAATTGCGGGTCCCCCCCTTTTTGCTGCCTGCCCAGCTTGGCAGATGATGGTCTTGTCTTTCTTTTGGCAACCTGTATACCGTTGAAGTCCATGTGCCAGATCATGCGCACCTTGCAACCTACCCAGAGCTTGTCCACCTTCAGATAGTCTCTTTCCATGGGGAGGATCCCTTTGCGGTATTTGGGCACGGAAAAGAGCTTGGGCAGCGTCTGCGCGGCTTGCTTCAGCACATCGTACCAAGCGTTCGGTCCTTTGTAGGACGTCCGGGTCCGAGTGACGCTGAGAAACTTGTCCCCCACACGGGCATTGTCTTTCGCCTTGTTCATGTATCTCGTCGTGTATGCCATCTGCTGTTCATCCTGGTGGAAGATCCGCAGCTTGTCTGGTTCGTATTCGGGATCCATAAGGTCTAGCTCGCTGACAGACACCCGGCTCCTGAAAATGCGACGCGACTCTTCCGTGACCGTGTTGAACTGAAGGTACGTCAACGCCTCAGCGTAACCGGGGTCCTTGAACTGCCGCCTGTTGACAAAGAGCGGAGTCGAAGACGAGAGGAGCCCTTCGAACCGCTCCGTTTCCCAAATGCGCAGATTAGATCCCACAGGCTGCAATTGCGAGACGCTGCCCGAGAAGATTATCAAAGGACCCTTTCCGGTTCCGTAGAAGAGAGCAAGGCAGCACAGCATCCTCTCCAGCAGCTCCACATTCAGCAGGCCGTACTCGTCTATGATCAGAACGTTCACCCCCAGGAACGGAGGGGCGTCCTCCATGGGGGCCAGGTCCCCTGTGTTCTTAGCCACCCTCAGCTGCTGGAACATTTTACTACACACCGCACACGATTCGGGTCTCAGTTGTCTACACGAGTGTCGTGCGATCACCTCGTTCCGCTCAGGGGGCAAGTCGGACTGGTGCAGTGTATTGAACCGAGACATCACGTTCCAGTATAATTTGCAGTACAGCCGCGTAAAGTCTTCGAGCGACAGCTTGTCGTTCAACAGTTCCTTTTTGAACCCCATCATCTTGTGGAATGTGTAGACTCGGTCCAGCGAGCAGGATTCCATCAGGGTGCCCGCTGCCTTGTTGGTCATGGCACTCACAACCACACTGATGTTCATGAGACGTAGCTTCTTCTCCAGCAGTGATATAGAGTACGACTTGCCACAGCCGGCGTCTCCGCTCAGCAGAGCCAGTTTCATACACTCGCCTCGAGACATGTGCAGCTTTACCATTGTTCTCACCCATTGTTCCTGACAGTATCTAGACATTGCCAACATTGCTTTTGTTCTCAGGTCATCCTCTTCCAGACACAGTCTGTTGCTCTCAGGCTCCCTTGCCAGTAGCTCATCTCTGTGTGGCTCAGAGGACCCACTCATGGCCGTATGGTTGACTATATCTCTCTAACTATATCTCTGTAACTATATATCTCCCTAGTACTCTCGTCCTTGTACAAGAGCTACAGAGCAGGTAGATCGTTTGACCAAGGTGAATCGAACAGCACCCGCTTTTCAAGAGATCCTGGTACGACACTTGAAGTCGCCGCCTTAACGGGGAAGTGTTCCTGGTTACTCCGATGACCAGAGGACCTCCCGCCTTTACCCTGATCCTCCAGACCTCTACGTTTCATGAACGCAGAGAGGGACTGTTCCAACCGAAGGGGGTCTTCACGTGAGACTCTATCTACCTCAGAGCTTGCCGCCGCGCTGCTGATGTGAGGGGGAGCTTCGATCCCTTCCAATACAGAGCGCAGGACTCTGTTCCTCACAGAGTGGGAGCCTCCTTGAGATTCGCTCTGATCCCCACCCAAGCCTGCTGTGAGAGGCACGTACACAACACCTTGAGCCTTCCGCACCCTCAGAGCTCTCTCGCGAACACGCATCAACCCCTCATAGGCCCTTGACACCGTGTCTCTGAACAGTGTCACATAGGAGCTGTACATGTTCTTGCTCGTGTACAGAGCTGCGGTCGTCACCCCTCCCTTTCCCGTGCTTTGTAGGACATTCTGGAGGCCTGCTAACACTTCGATCAAGGGAGCATGCGCTCCGTACTCGAACAACAGCCACGCAAAGTCCTCCGTGTCCACCCTGTCGGCGAGTCTGTATTTGTTGCCAGTGCGCGTAGGCTCTACAGAAACCAAACTGTTTGGCGTACCACTCGGGCTCCAGGTGAGATAGCATGATGTTTATATTCTCTAACAGCACACTGAACCCAACCGCAAGTTTATCACCTACCCTCATCTCAAACAGCTTCTGTAACACCCCGACCGGAGTGACAGACTGACCTGGTTTGAACATGCGATCCTCTGGGATCGACACCGCGAGGTAATGTCTCCCTACCCAATCTAAGTGAGGGTGTGACTCTTCGATCTTGTCCGTGTCACCTGCTGCTTCCTTGGCCTCCACAGCCTTGCTAGTCTGGCTCTCTGACAACTTAGTTCTCAGGGCTTCTCGTTCTTCACAGGCTTCTTGGAGTGCCTCTCTTGTATCCTCCAGCTCCCGTTTACACAACTCAAGTTCATGTAGCGTGTGCCTGCTGGTATCACCCGAGCCGTTGACAGTAGTTTTTAGCGTTGTATCCTCTATCACGTCTCCTGCCGATGTTGGTTCTCTGTCCCATTTCACACATCCCGCGCTCAACTCAGTTCTTTGACGGAGAAACTCAATGCTCTGTTTGTGCTCCACATCCAGTGACTTGTTAAGTTCAAGGATTTGACGTTTCAAGTTTGCTATCATCTTTATGTGGGAACAGTCATCACACTGACCAGATGACTCTTCTCGGGTCCTCTTTCTGCACAGAGATGAACCACTGCGTGTGGAAGGCATAATTCAACAAACCCTCACCCGTATTACGATGACAATAACAACAACCCCTGTAGGTCACTCTGAGACACATTTAACAAAAAAACACACACTGCACATTAAAATGTAATAGATAGGGAAGACTTTATTCAGTTTCATAAACAGCACAGGGTTTGGTCCTATGTTTAACAAAGACTTCTATCATGAAACACAGACAACACAAACAGTTCAGGGGTATGTTTGGGTAGAAAACAAAGTATCATTGTCTATGAGAATACCACACCAATGACTTTTGTACATTCCCTCAAATATCTTCTGCTCTCTCGGTTATTCGGCAATGTATGGGAACATCGTCAAGGGAGCGTTACATTTCTGGTGAGGTTCGCTTGCGACGCCTAGGACTCCGAAGACCCCTAACACCTTTAGGTACTGTGATGTATATAACATACTCGGCACTACATTCTAGAACCTCACCGGGTATATCCACAGGGACCACCAGGGATTTACATTTGAGGTGAGTGTAGCGACCCGTGAGTACTTCCGCCCTGAACCGTCCGTCGTCTTTTAAAGATTCCCTTATGGTCTTCTTGGGGTCTACCACCAGCAGCAATGTTCCAGGAGTTAAACCGGTCCTCCGGACATTGAGTACGTTAAACCCTGCATGGCAGTACCTTGTATCTATGCGTATAGTGAACATGTCCTTTCGAGGCGTTATGCTTCTCGCTGGATAATTTGGTTGGGGTGTACACGTAGGTTCCACAATGATGCGATCTTCAGCGCCTACCTTGATATCAGGCAAAAGAGTACAGGGAAAGTTGTGAGGAAGCCACGACCGGTCGGGGCTTCTCAGGATCCGAATGTTATCCACATACTTGTTCTGCATCATGCAGAACAAAGGACAGCTGTCCAGGGCGTTCTTGATAGTGTCCAGGCCTTTATAATGACACATTATTGTGTAAAGGGCATACTCTCCTACTCGGTATACGAAGATCTTTCGCTTCGAATGTGAATCTGCCAATGACCCCGAGCTTGAAAGGAGACCGGTTGCGTTGTTGGACGAGATAGACATGACTACAGGGGGAGATCAGGGGGAGTTACTACAGGCCTAGAACAAATGGCTATTATATACAGTGCTAGCCCTCGTACAATCCCCACTTAGTACCCTGGCTCATCTATCCAACCATATTTGAGTCATGGGAGAATAGCTGACCAAGGCTCCTTTAATAACCACAGGATAAAGGATCCAACTTTTATCAATGCATAGACACAGAAATGAGCCAGGGCAGTTCTGATGTAGCATACCCTATTGCTACGGTGGCACCAAGCAAGCAGAGACATATACACACTGAAGTCACACAAGGGGAACTTTATTGTGTTTCATACATCACAGGGCATTATGGTTGGTAACAAAGACATCTATCATGACACACAGGCAGTTGGGGGACATGTATGGCCCATAACAAATATATGTTCTATGAGGACAGGCCACCGGTCACTTTGTAGACTCCCTCATTCCAGTTAGTCGGCAATGGCTGAGAACAAGGGAGCGTTACATTTCTGGTGAGGTTCGCTTGCGACGCCTAGGACTCCGAAGACCAATCCTAAGACCTTTAGGTGCTTTGGTGTATATAGCATAATCAGCATTACGTTCCAGAACCTTACCGGGCATGTCCCCTGGGAACAGTTTGGGCCTATATAGTCTAGACATGAGCGATGTACACCTGAGGTGAGTGTAGCGCCCTTCGAGTACTTCTGAGCTGAACCGACCGTCATCTTTTAAAGATTCCCTTATGGTCATCTTGGGGTCCACCACCACTATCAATGTTCTAGGCGTTAAACACGTCTTTCGGACATTGAGTACACGAACCCCAGGAGATCCGTACACTAGATCAATCTCTATAGTGAATAGTTCATCTCGAGACTTTATGCTTCTCGCTGGATAGTTTGGTTGGGGAGTAGACGTACGTTCCACAGTGAGGCGAAATTCATCATACACCTTGATATCAGGCATAAGATTACATGGACAGTTGTGAGGCAGCCAGGCACCGTCCGGCCATCTCAGAATTCGAATGTTAGTCACATCCCTCTGGTCACACATGCGGAAAAAAGAACACTTTTCCAGAGCGGTCTTGATAGTGTCCATGTCCGCATAACTACAGTTTATTATGTACCTTTCCACATGTTTTATTTGATATCCGAAGACATTTCGCATCCAATGTGACTCTGGCAATGACCCTGAGTTTGCCAGGAGACCGGTGTCCTTGTTGGAAGAGACAGCCATGTCTGCAGCGCGAGCTACTCCAATGAGACTACAGGTGTGCCACAGATAGCGATTGTATACAGTGTTATCATCCCACAATTGCACTTAAACTGTCACTCCACTAACAACATTCACTTTCCAACGGTAGGTCATATATGAAGTGTTGATCTAGCCAACCAGTGGTTAATCTAGCAAACCATGGCTAACTCCTCCAACCCTTGTTGAGGCTATGGGGGGGAACATTTTATCCGAACATTGGGTAATATACACACAAATGAACTACATACCCTACAGTGAATGTGCAACCTTCATGTTACACATTACGTTTGGGGAAAGGACCTTGTGTCCTCACTGCCCGAATCATCCATGTCTCTATTGGCTAAGTACGTGTACCATGTCAATTGGACTCGGGTAGATATACATTGCTAACAACGTCTGGTCAAATCAGGCACCTTTTCCATCAAGGAAGCCACAGAAAGCTGAACACTTTCAGCTCTGCGCTTTATCAGGGTTACAGCTTCCTTGGAGAATCCATCAATCTCCGTTATTGGAGTAATTTTCATCTTCAATGGGTAGGGATTCATTTTCAATGTGGTTTCCCAATCCTGTTTCACCGCCCAAAGTATCACCGCCGACCTGAAGTTTCTGAGATTCCTTGTCAATCTTCGTCAATATTTCTCTTTGGGACTCAGACAGTCCTTCAGTGTTACACTTAACCTTTGAAAAACCGCCACTGGCCCCAAACGTTACCACCTGTCACCTCTGTTTTCACAGCTAATTCATTACAGAGCTCTGTGGCAGAGTCCAGGACCTTCTATAGCGTCTTTGTTACATGTTGAGAAGATATTGAATGAACTGTAATATCCACCCACTGTAATAGAGCTCACAAATGCGTAGCCCCACTCTCGTAGGAATTCATCTATATTGCTGTGAGGGTCTTTGTTCAGTGTGTCCATGTCCTTTTTCAAGGCGCTACTAGGCGTGTATGAGGAAACCATCACAGAACCCACTTCACAATGGTAAGTGGTAAGAGAGATGGCTACGTTGTTGCTGGTCGACACGGTTTTCTGTACCATGGTTTCCACCGCATCGGTTTTGCTGAAAGACGCTTCTGCCGAAGCGGTTATGCCGACTAAAGATCCGGACGCTCCCAGGTGTCCCGAAATGGAATCGCTTGAGCCATCATTGTCCCTTCGTGAGTGTTTGCCAGAATTGCCTTTTTTATGGTAATTGGTTGTCCTGACGCACTTGATAGCCTTGTTGAACCTCACAGTTCCGGGTACAGTGAACTCATTTTGCCGTTTGCATCTGTTCAAAAAACTGGACATGTGTATAGCCTCCAACTGTCCAAGGCCATGGGATGTTATGGAATGACCTAAGGGGAAAGTGTAGACAGAAACCGAAGTGTCACAGTAAGCTGCCAAGCCCCAGTCCACCACGATAACGAGTCCAAAGCTCAGTCCCAAAGTCAAGGTTATGACCATGAATGTGATGAGGCATACTTTCTTTGGTATAGTACAAATACACTGAATTACACGAGGTCCCTGTTGGTTAGCATCTCTCAGTTCGGACACGTGTGGTGTAGCCCGGTCTGTCTGGAGTCCTTCTTTGTCATCAACAGCAGCGACTGGTTGTGCGTTCCGGACCGTAAGATCATTAAGACCTCGTACCATTTGAACTACATCTGGACATTGAATCCGAACCTTCTTTCTGTAGATCGCAATTACTACCACGACCACAGCCAAGACAGCAATCACGCCAAGTAATACACCCGGGTTAAAAGTAGTTGGTTGAGCCGGTATAGGCTCACACAGAACATCGTGAGTGTTATTACCCAGGGAGATAGGGACAAAGCCTTCTTTGCATGTGGTATGGGGAATACATAGAATACAGAAATCAGAACAATGGAATCCGTCTTTACACCTACAGGTGTGTCTCTTAGTCAGATCATAATAAGCTCGTGTTTCAAAGTTTAGGTTGGGATCACAGTATGGTTGTAGACGACATATTCTTTCCCGGTTGTACGATGTCATATATTCGTCACTCTTACAAGGTGTACACTGGGGATCTTCACAGGTTCCGCTGTCACCCAACCTGGTCCCAGGTGGACACTTGCAACAATTGTTGTTCAATCCACAGCCTTTGCTCGGGGTAACAAGAAGCACCAGCACCAGTAATGTAAACATGACTGCGAAATGGTTTGAAGAAAGAGACCAGCCTTTTTAAAGCCTAGTCAAAGTTTCACAACAATCCAACTACGGAGGAACCTTTCAACCAATATGTAAGCAGAAACTAATTAAGTGTTGTCCGACCACTGTTAAACGTATCTAAGTAGAAACGTCCGACACTGGAGGATCTATTCAACCAAAAGTAAATTCGGAACGTCCAACAGTGGAGGAATCCTCTACCCAATGTTAAACATATCTACGTAGAAACGTCCAACACTGGAGGATCTATTCAACCAAAAGTAAAGTCGCCAATGTTAAAACATATCTACGTAGAAACGTCCGACACTGGAGGATCTATTCAACCAAAAGTAAAGTCGGAACGTCCAACAGTGGAGGAATCCTCTACCCAATGTTAAACAGTATCTATGTAGAAACGTCCGACACTGGAGGATCTATTCAACCAAAAGTAAAGTCGGAACGTCCAACAGTGGAGGAATCCTCTACCCAATGTTAAACATATCTATGTAGAAACGTCCGACACTGGAGGATTCCTCTATCCAAGCCTCATGCCAGGGGATTTCCAGATACGGGGTATATATATGCAAGCTGTAACAACTCCCTCAGCATTCACATTCACAGAGGTCCTACTAAGTTGAAACCCAAACCATGGGGACAACCATGAACATAATCTTAATAGTAGTTCTTGTTGCTACATACAAGGTCCTAGCCTTGACCAAGACCTACAATGTCCATTGTCTTAGCGGCTCAACCCTAAGGGTAGATGCTCCTGACATCAACGTGTTTTCCAAATATAAAGACTATAAGGAAGTTGTCTGTGTTACCTGCGGTGTAACGAACTGTAAAGAAACAAGACTGTTTGATAACTTCAAGAAGAAGAATGATGGTGACAGAATCATGAAAGTCGGTAATTTGGCTGGACTAAGTCTGAAAAAATACGGGTCAGATGAAATCGAAGTGTCCTACAAATGTCCTGGAGGAGATGTCAAGAAGGTACTCTGTTACACCAGTTCTACCATGAAACAATGCCTGACTACTCAATGTGATGAATGCAAGAATTCAAAGAACTGTGAGGTCTATGTCGGAACCAAGAAGGTTAGTTCTGGTAGAGTGTCTACAGCTAGAGGCACCTATCAAGTTGATACAAAGACCTCAAAAACTGAAAAACTTAAACAGTCCCTGGAAAAGATCAAGACATTTGTCACCTCTGACAAGGCCAAAGGGGTAGCATCGGCAATAGGCGCTACAGTGATCAGCAACAAAGACAATATCCTCAAACTAGCCAAGGTTATTGGAGTTCCTGAAGATTCCATGAAGAACATGGATCAGATCATTCGACTGGGTAACTCCTTTTACACGAGAGATTTTGATGGGGGACTAAAGGCATTGGTTGAATTGACTGGTCGGCCACTGAGCGAAGAAGAAGAGGAAGAGATCGAGACCCATTTGGAGGACGGTGAGATCAACTACACCAATCTATTTAGGTACCTCGAGGCTGAAAAGGAGGACCTTGTGAGAGGCCAAGATCTACACCAGGACCACCCAGACAAAAGTGTCCTCTTTTGGGAAAGTTATTGGTTGTATATAATTATCTGTGTTGCAGTAGTGTTGATTATCAGTGCAACTGCTTGTATGGTATGCTGTTTTTGCTCTTGTATGAGACAGAAATCCAATATGAGAGCAACTGTGTATCATCCACATGCGAAACTGGAAACGTCCACAGCTTTTTAAATGTATTCGTTTCTAACCACAGCCACAGTTAAATGGCTACCTTTGTAACAGGCTTATGTAACGTCTATTATGTAGTGAATGAATATGAACCTTGGATATGGCAAGTGTACAATCAATGTTTTGTAGGTTTACATTGTTATGGTAATGCAATACGTTTCTCCAATATTAAATATACATGCAAAGACTACCGACTCTGACCTTGGTGTGTTCAACCCCATTTAGATAGCAGAGCTCATCCTTAACAATGCAGATTGACCGTGTATCATCCAACCAGTAGTTATTCATCCCCGTCGAGGAATATTATTACAGGGTTTGTCTCAAATCGAACGGCGAGGTTGTCCTTGTACACACAGCTCAGTATCGACCGGACGACAACCATGTCTGCATCCAGGATCATTGAGCTCACCCAAGATGCCGAGGGCGTACCTTTAGAGGTCTCGACTCAGATGGAACTTATTGTAAACTGGACCAAGGTGAACGGATCGGGGACAACACGGTTTCTACTCAACAACACAGACTCTGTGCGTCTGTGGTATCAGAAGCTCGACCGTGGGGCTGATATCAACAAACATTTCATAGAAGTACACATCAATAAAATGGGGTCAGAAGACATGTTTCTGTTTGTAGACTCTTTTCATAAACCTGTTGTTTACCAATGTGAACCTCGCCATGGTACTGGTGGTAAAGTTGACCAAAGCCTTGAGTTCGGGGAACTCCAACTTTCTAATTAAAACACACAGCAAGGGCTCACCTTTCCTACCGAGGACCATTCATTCAAACAGGGCTCGTGTATCCAACCAAAGGTACTTCTACGGGCCAAACAGGGCTCATGTATCCACCAATAGAGTCATGTACTATACCACTATTCAGACTGTAAAATATATATAGAGACGTGCAGCTCAACACAGTTCCATTATTCACAACCTCTGGTCTGTAAAATGAATTGCCAGTTGTTGAACAGTTACAAGGACGACATTGCCGAGAGGCATCGGGGCTTCAGACTTATATTCGATCAGGTCCTGACAAAAGACCCCGAGGGTGAGAATCTACTCGGGTCTTTTCACAGTAAGAGCAATACAGTTACGATGATGCATAAGGTAATTGAACACTGCCTCAAGGCCGAAGAACGAGCCGAGAGATTCCTCAAGGTGTTACGTGAAACCCATCCCTGCTTATACTATGACCTGCAAAACCACGGGCCACAGGGACGTTCCGGTGGGTATAAACACATGTACAGTGAGCGTAAGGGCTGTAATGGATCGACACTTGCTCTTACGCTAAATCACATTCTGTGTATTTGTTTCAGTGAGGAAAGATCCTCCCGCCGTGACATTGACAGACAAGGTGCGCACGGCACTCGGTGATAAGGTCCACGATCTATGGTTGATGACTACGATACCCTCCTACAACCAGAGGATCACGTCTATCATGCCAGCGCTAGACGTACTGTACGTTTATGACCAACTGCTTCCCGAAGAATATGCAGAGTTCCGGGTAAACAGCAACGATTGCAAAGCTATGATTGTGCAACTGGAAGAGATGTGCAGGGACACTACCATCCCCGAGTCGTCCCGCAACTTCATCTCATTGGTAGTGTCTTCATTTAACATGCATGTGTTTGACATTCCGAACATTATGTCAATGGAAGATGTCCTTCTGTTTGCATAGTACAACTGGGCCCTGTAACAACCCATGATGTGTATCCTTGTATTACAAACGAAATAAACAAGTTGAAGTGATACCACCTGTTGCTATTGTTACGTTATTTATGAATATGTTATTTATAATAAAGAGTGAGTCCTTGATCATGGCAAAGTGAGGGACTGTGTTTCTTTACGAATATTATATATAAGTTATTATGCAGTTCATTCAATGACTATGACCTTGAAGGATACCAAACACATCACACATACACTACGTGAATGTATTGCAAGTACAGAATGTGGTCAATAGATGAACATTGTTCTAGTCCACATCAAGGCCCAGATTGCTGTTGTTATAGGCAAGCAGGGCTCATATGTCCAACCTCAAATCCTGTATCCAACCAAGACTCATTCATGTATCCATCCAGGGCTCATGTAGCCAACCTTCCAACCATGCTATTCAGCCTGGCACTGCTCAGTTATCGGAGCACAAGTCATATATCCAACCAAGACTCATACGTTTAACGAGGGTGCATGTAGCCAACCTCGAATCCTGTATCCAACCACTGATCCTATATCAAACCTACGGTACTTTTATGGGAGAACATGCATCCAACAATGGGTCATGTATCATACCACTATTCAGACTGTAAAATATATATAGAGACATTCAGCTCAACACAGTTCCATTATTCACAACCTCTGGTCTGTAAAATGAATTGCCAGTTGTTGAACAGTTACAAGGACGACGTTGCCGAGAGGCATGCGTACATCAGACCTATCGTGGATGGGGTCCTGACGAACGACCCCGATGATGTGAATCTACTCAGGTATTTTCACAGTAAGGGTAATCAGGTTAAGATGATGCATGAGCTCATCGAACACTGCCTCCAGACCGAGGAACTAGCGGCGAGATTCCTCAAGGTGTTACGTGAAACGAATCTGTACTTATATAATGACCTGAAAGAAAACAAACCACGGGGAAAGTTCGGTGAGTACAACCACATATATAGTGAAACAAGGCCTGGAATGGATCGTCACGCTCTCTATAACTAAACTACTCTCCTGTGTCTTTGTGTCAGTCAGGGAAGATCCTCCCGTCGTGGAATTGACGGACAAGGTACGCGCTGCACTCGGTGACAAGATCCACCATCTATGGTCCATGACTATGATACCCTCCTACAACCGGAGGATCACAGATATCATGTCCGCGCTAGACCTACTGGTGTTTCACAACCAACTGCTTCCAGAAGAACGTGCAGAGTTCCAGTTAAACCGCGACCATGACAATGCTATGATTGTGCAACTGGAAGACATGTGCAGGGACACTACCATCCCTGAACCGAACCGAAAGTTCATCTCCTTGGCAGTGTCTTCCTTCAACATGCATGTGTTTGATATTCCCAACATTATAAAGATGCGAATGGAAGATGTCTTTGTGTATGTGTAGTACAGTGCGTCCTGTATCATGTTGTTTATCTGTGTATTATAAAGGCAATAAACACTGGTGAAAAGAACTGTTTCTATATGTTTCCCTTTATTGGTAGAGGGTCCTAGTTGAGCACTGACGATATGGGGACAAGAACCCTTGTGAGGTCCCAAGACGGGATGAAATCACAACCCTTATAACTCATCCTATAACTCATATAGAGTTGAAATTAATATTGGTGGAACACATGTCACAAAGAGTATGGCACAGAAAACACTCTCACAGACAATCCAGGGTGATATAGTTTATTGTACACAACACAGACTTGTATTACAGATCACACTGTCCTTAGTACTGGTGCACTGTTCTGCCTTCTTCTTTATCACTCACATTAAGATCCCACATCAATATCCCATTTGTCACCACAAGGTACATTTCACATTGCTGCGTCTACTGTGAGTGAGTCTTCGCAGTCGAATCGGACTAGACCGTCGCACACAGAGAACCCGTACTCGGATCCAGGTCTCGGGTTCTTCAGGGTCCACAGTTCGCAGACGTATTTCATTGTCTTAGCCATTAATCGGCAATCCACCTCGGTCCAGTACTTAGCCCCGATCGTCGCCGGGATCTTTGTGAACCCGGCCAGCTTCATACCCATTTTGTAATAGTCGCAGTCCTGAGAAGAAGCGCCCCCGACTCTCCAGAGTAGACTCTTCATCTCTTGGCACCAAGAGGAAAAGGCCTTGTGGTTGGTCACCACTCCGGTCATCAATCTCTTAATTCCCAGTCCCCTCGGAACTATGTTATAATCGGTGCCACACAGCGCCATGAAAAAGAGCTTTTCCCTTCGCTCCGTCTCGTCTCGGATTACATCTGGTTTGATACGCAGGTAAAAGTGCCTGCCCGCTCGGTTCATCCTCATGAAACGACCGTAACTGCCCCTCGGTACCATTCCGTTCTTGTACGCATTACTCAACTGCTTGATGCCGCCCATGACACGTTTCTGGTCTTTGCTCTGTGCCACGCTATATTCCGCGCAGTCGTCTAGGTAGGGCTCGGGGACCTCGTCCTCCTGCTGACACAAGATCTTCCTCTTCACACCGGTACACGGCGGGGTAGCCGACTCGGAGCCGGATAGCGGACTCTGGTCAGATGCGGGGCATATCGTTTCGAAGATGTAACACACCGCCTTTGTACTGACACAGCCCTTGTCTACCATGAGCCCCAACTGATCCAATCTGTCCCGGGCGTTCGACTCAAAAAACCTAGACAGGAAGGTGCGGTAGAGAGATCCCCTTATCCCGACACTGTACAGGTGCATAGCTACTGTTGTCTTAAAGTTGACGTTAGCGTGCTTGTCCAGAATGACCTCGAATGAGTCGTGTTCCTTTCGAGTCATCGGAAGCAGGTACTCGTCCTCAGCGCCGATGTCGCAGAGCACTCGGAACCTATCGTCACTCGAAGCCAAGTCCATAAACCTAAGCTTGGGTGGGTTCTTGTCAGGAATGTCAAACAGCAGCTCCCCGAAGGTCGACATGTGCATGTCTCGCTCCTCGCGGTAGCTCTTATTGTCTAGCCTCATGGTAATGCCCTCGCGGCCACCAGCCGTCAGCACGGCCACCAGGTCCGAGTCTCCTGTGCACACGGTCACACTACCTTTCAGAACGTTTGCCAACTCCACGAGCAGCGTGTCGGCCTCTATGCCCGTACACGCTAGACAGGCGTCTCTCAGCGTAGACAATTGTACAGTCTCGGGGTCCGCGAAGGTTGCCACAAAGATGCCCTCGTGTCCCTCAGGCCTGTCTATCGAGCCGTCGGCATAACTGGCATCTAGGTCTGACAGTTCACACTCAGGAGGGTTCAGCTCTTCGAACGCGTCGGCAAGAAGACAGTCGTCCTGGCACTCCTGGTACTCCAGGTACTTCTGGTGGAAAGACACCAGGTTATCGACCGAGGTTCCCTCTAGGAGCTGATCCTCAGAGGAGTCCCCCTTGGCGCCGGTCACTAGAAACAACTTGTTTTTCATACCCATGTCGGCCAAAAGCTTCATCATGGTGTATTCTATGGCGCACAGATTACGCTTACAGAAGTCAATGTGAGGCGCGGGTGTATATTTTAGTCTCATTTCCCTCACAGCAGGTTTAGGAGCTCTCGCTCCGTCCTTTACAAGGACTACACACTGACTGCCTGTCCTTTCCGAGATGTAACAACTCGCCAGGGTTCTGGCCATGCTAACTATGGACGTCTGAGGATCATCCCAGATATAGTCAGTCTCCTTCACTTTGTGGATTACCATGAGATGGTCTATCAGAGTCCAATCCTGTTTTTGCCACGGTTTGTCGATCAATTCAAACGGCGCCAGGTGAGGGTTTGCGAGCATCGCGTGGATGGCCTTGTGTTTCAACCCCATTTCGGTCAATGTGTTATTCAGTGGAACGGGCGCGGGACTGAGTAGGTCGAAAGTTTGTCTAGAGGCACAGTGGAACCGGGCAATATGTAGCCCTGGGTCCCGCTGTACGGTTGGAGCTCTCGGCCCTCGCTGGAGACAATGGGCCCTGCTACAACGAACTGCTCTAGTGCTGGCGACACGCGAGCCCTGTTTGGATGGTTTGCAAGGGAGCTATTGCGGTGCTAGCAAGGACACTAGATGTGCGTTTAGTACTCTTTACCCTGGTCGATTCCAAACAGGAGAGACTGAATCGACTTCTCGGGTGATTGTCACCGGTACACTCTTCCTGGTGTTCACTTTCGCTTGGTTGAAAAGTATGTTCCTGTAACACAGATCGGTGGGCTCTAATCGGGGGGACTCTCCCCTTGCATTTGACGCTCCGCTGGCCTCGAGTCTCTCGACTCTCATGTTCACACACGTAGGAGCCAGACAGTTGAGCACCTGGGAGCAGAAACAGTTCAGCCACGGGAACTTGCGGCGCATAGTCTTAGAGATCGTTGGCCTTAAACAACTCCGTATGGTAACCTGGTTGGTGCCTGGTCTGACTATCACCAGATACGCAGCAGACCGCTCTGCCATGCTGGGGTACGTGAGCGAGAACATCAGCCACGTAAGCCACAGTTGCGTGTTGTATCGCCACAAGGTGGCCTGGTCAAGAATGTCTTTGTTTCTGGTCTTAAGCTCCAGCAGTGCTACGTTTCCGGTTACGGTGTCGTGGGCCACTAGGTCCACCTCTGTGTAGAAGCCCCATGTGCAGTGGATGGACTTGCAGCCCCGCGTACAGCCGTTGTGGTACGTGTAGGATCCGGGTTTACGGGACCTATCGGGCGTTGGCACACCGGCAACCTTGAGGCCTGCGCAAATGGGAGCAAGACGCAGAGCCTCGAGCTGCGTGAGAATGAGGCGGGATACGGGGCCTACGTCGCACAGTCTCTTCTTTCCGTTGAACACGCCCTTGCACTGAGAGTCTACCGCAACGCCTATGCCTGTGGACATACGGCTCCTATCCCACAGGCGTCTGCAGGCGTCTGGAGTCAGGGCTCTACACCTGAACAGTTGCAGCAGCGCTTCCTTGAACGCAGACCCCTTGGAATCGGGCGCGTTAAGGTTTCTTAGGTACTCAGGCAGCCACTCGAGCGAGCTCTCGGGGTTGGCGTTCAGGTCCTTCACAACCCTGGTGAACAGATCCATGCTTATCATATTGTGCCCGGTTGAGCGCTTCCTGCAGCACATGATAGAAGTTAGGGTTCTGGTGATTCCCTTAACCTTGTACCAACGGTGGTCGGCTGTAGACTTGGCACACAGCTCACCACCGGAGCCCCGGAACTCGATCGCAGGGTCCTGGAGCTTCATTGTATTAAATGTTCTATGAGCGATAGGTTGCTGCTGTGAAAACCCTGTCCCTTTGTGAGAAACAGAAAGTGGCACGGCTAAGTTACACCGTCAGTAAGTAAAGAAGTACAAAGCAGAAGCTGGGATCAAGGATCAAGGGATCCCCTGTTAGAGATTAGAGATATGAATCGCAAAAAAACAATGATGGGAGGCGTTGAGTCTCTGATATCCGGGAGCAAGGAGCTGTTTAACAGCAGAAAGTTATGGGTCCCAAACGGCCCCCTACTGAGCGCGGCCCGTTTCAGGGGCAAGCTGGGAGCCTCCATTGCTGTCATCACATCTCTCACCGTGGGGTTTCTTACCATTCCCAACAACATTCTGTACTTCATCAACAACAAGCATGGTTCAAGGACCACATGCAGGCAGAACTCAGACTCGAGTACGACTTCCTCCTCCGAAGGCAGACCTGACTACGAGTACGCGTACATCCACTCGGGGATTGCCCTCATCACGCTCGGCTGTCTTGCCATGGTGGTGAGCATAGTACTCAGCTACTTCGCCTCCAAGAGCAAGCGCAAAATGGACGACTCCGAAGGCCCCTACAGGCGTCCAGAGGCCGTCAGGAGCACCAGGACCGTGATTGCGTGCCTCATCATGATGAACATTGAGCTGTTCATGGCTGTGATCGCGGGCTGCATGGAGCTGCTTTACCAACCCATGATCAGAGACGCACAAAGGTTGCATAACATGGAGTGCGCTATCGCAGTGTTCAACATCATAATCTACATCATGTACGTGGTGACCATGGTGCTGACGTCAACCGTGCTAAAGGGGAAGCACGAAGTAGCCACCACGGTTGATGCTCCACGAGACATGCCCGAGACCGTGCCCATCCCCCCCACAGCTCGTGACTACTTCAGCAGAAGCATCAACTCTTACAATTCACAGTCGAGTTTCATTTAAGGGCCTCTGCCCCTCGGCTGTATGGGCTGAGACTTTGTGGGGGAAGGCTAAAGGGGAACGCAGAGCCACACAGGCAGTCACCAGCCCCTCAGGGCTCACCAGCAATAGAGAGAAGCAGATGCTCTGTACTGGGGCCTTGGGAAGACATGACACCAACCTTGCATGCAGTCCCTCAAGAATAGACCCTACCCTACGTGCCATTCTAAACACTTGTTATATTACACGTGGCTTAATTTATATTTAGTTCCTTATTAGATCACGGAACCGAATGATACGTCGGCGACAGCAAGGGAACTATTGTCCAACCCAGTGGCCCACTATCCTGTTTCACTTGACCATACCCCTCATAAGCTTTGCTATGTATGTGAATAAATGACAAGGGAACAATGTACTGAGAGTCTGGTGAGTTTTTATTGACACATGTTCAAAGAAAGTCATACATTGTAAATAGGCACATGTCAAATGTTAGGTGTGTACGGCGATGAGAACCCATACAGTGTCCGGTTCATATTAGCGGTAATCGTCACTTCTTTATTACAACCAGAGCAACATTGCAGCTAGGACAGTGGTAGACAGTGTTAAGAAACTCATTCTTGAAGAAGGGGTATAGGCAGCATCCCACCACAGACAGGCAATTTGCTGAGATGTACTTAGAGCCTCCAGTCCTCACACAGTCAGGGGGTAATATCAGTCCATTAGCCATACACACAGAAAGAACACGACGTTGGTTATAGAGGTTTCAACAGAGACATTGCAAACCTCTGAATAGCTCTCTGACAGCAACTACAACTATCTTCGCTCTCTAATCAAACTCTTAGGACAACCTAAGCTTAGCCCCTATCCTATCCTACCCTCGTAACTCCTTCATCCATCTCAGGTAACCGCAGACTTTACTAAGGCTATGGCGGCCTGGTACGACTGCCTCCTCTTGAAGGACAGGACCCTGACAGATTACGAGAAGGAAAAGCTGGACCGTGTGAACGTGAGAGCCGACAGCGCCGAAGGTGGCGATGTGACTATAGGCCCAACGGACAGTCTCTTCACCAGACCCATGTATGTGCCGTTAACGCACTACCACCATCTCGACGCCCTGTTAGCCATCATGGCGTGCTACGTCTCCCCGAGAGTGAAAAGTTTGTGCGACTATCCCGTGAGACATGTTCACATTGAACCAAGGCAGCTGCTCCATCACGCATCACAATCCCCCGTCAAGTCAGCGAGGAGAGGAGAAGAGTAAGCAAAGTATAGATGCGATAAGGTTAAAAAGAGAACATCACCATCCTATTCACACTACACACACAAGTGGAAAGACACTGATCCAACCTGGACATGGTCCCCATAGCCTTATGTGGCCAGTGACCACAGCCATTGACGGAACAGCCAGCCCTCAAGACATGGACTCCACTGCCAGCTACCAAGACCTGAGGCTCATTTCAAATCGTTACACATTCACTGTACAGCATGTGCTGATGACACAGAATATGAATAAAAAGCTCAACAGCCCTTCTCACAGTTCAGTGCCTGTTGTTACATTGACTATTCATCTCTACCCCTACACCTGTCTTTCAGTCATTACTATGCAAGGCATACCTCGCAGTGTTTCGTATCCCACATAGGATAGACTGTGCACTCCCAGCACTTACACAGACGAGGGGTAGCACTATGCATCACTTTCCCAACTCTATTTCAGGCACAACTTAGTGTTTACATTGGGATGGAAATGTAGCACATACCCCTGACAGACATGGTCAATTAGTCAGCCCTAGCAAGCAACTCCCGAATGCACTCTGTGAGACTGAGACAGAGTATCATATTGTAGCCTAAGCCAGGTGCGTATATTATAGACGCAGAGATATTTAGCCAGAGACTAGGACAGTGTGTATGAGAGACAAACCAATAGACAGGGGCGAAGTGCAGCCACTATCACCTACATCGGACGAAGAAGGACATGAAACCAACAGTAGGGGGGAGCGACGGGAAGGTACATGCCGAAACACACCGGGTGACAGGATGGTTAGGATTACTATCATGCTCACCAGACACAGTGGTCCTAAACAACAGATATGTTATTTCTATAGTTTTACAATACTTTTGGAAATAGTTAGTTGATAATCGGGGACAGCCTGTCACTTCGCACACAGGGCCCTTGCCCGTAATGTGGCGTGTGTGAATTCTGGGGCAGGATGTTTGACTAGTATCCACTTGGTGGTAGTGTGGTGCAAGTAATGAATGTAATAACCCTCCCGTTGTCTCGGCGGGTCAGAGCGACCCCGGGCAGTTCCGAGTTGATTGCCCGTGTCTGTGTGTGGGTCGGAGTGACCCCGGCAGCGTTAGCAAGGTGTATGTTGTAACCCTCCTGCCCCTGTGTGGGCGGGGTCATAGTGACGTCAGAGGGGTCAGAGTGACCCCGGCGGCGTTAGCAAGGTGTATGTTGTAACCCTCCTGCCCCTGCCCCTGTGTGGGCGGGGTCATAGTGACGTCAGAGGGGTCAGAGTGACCCTCGGCAGCGTTACCAGTCGCTTCCCCCGTGTCTGTGTGGGTCAGAGAGACCCTGGCAGGCCGGGGTCACAGTGACCCAACACCACCACCTGCTGGATACTAGTAAAAGGTCCTGCCCCAAAATTGACACGCTCAACATTCCGGGCAAGGGCCTGTGTCGAATACGGCCCTCTGTCCCCCATCGGGCCCTTGGGCCCCGTGTGAGTTTGGATATCGAATCTAAAAACGCCCCCCTACAAACTACTTTCCCTTGGTTGTGGAAATTGTGCCTTTCGGGTATGGCTGTTGTTACACAACCTTCCCCTTGCCTCGGCGGGTCAGAGTTACCCCCGGCCAGCGTTACGAGTCGATTCCCAGTGTCTGTGTGGGTTAGAGAGACTCTGGCAGCGTTAGCAAGGTGTATGTTGTAACCCTCCTACCCCTGTCTGGGCCGGGTCACAGTGACCCGGGCCCTGTTGTAGGCCCTGCGTTATGAGTTGTTCCCCTCTGTCCCGGGGGCTTGGGTCAGAGTGACCCCGGCAGCGTTAGCAAGGTGTATGTTGTAACCCTCCTACCCCTGTCTTGAGCTGGGTCGGAGTGACCCGGGGCCTGTGTTAGGAGTTGTTCCCCTCTGTCTGGGCCGGGTCTGAGTGACCCCGGCAGGGACCAGTTGTCCCCAACAACTCAGTGCACGACCTCGGTGCTATCACACGGGGAGGCCAGCCGAGCGTCCCGGATGGGACCGAAGGGGCCGAAGGGCCCGAAGGAGCAGGCAGGGCCGACCACGCGCCTCGTCCATTCGCGTGCCTCGTCCCATTCACGTGGCCACCGTAAGCAGGGCGTAGAGAGGCTACTAATATCGTCAGGAAGAAGAAGAAGAAGAAGAAGAAGAAGAAGAAGAAGAAGAAGAAGAAGAGGACGAGGACGAGGACGACGACGAGGAGGAATACGACCCCGCCGAGCGTGAGCCCTCCGCCTACGACTGTAAGCAGGGCGTAGAGAGCCTACTAATATTGTCAGGAAGAAGAAGAAGAAGAACAAGAACAAGAAGAAGAACAAGAAGAACAAGAAGAAGAAGAAGAAGATGAGGACGATGATGAGGACGACGACGAGGACGACGACGACGACGAGGAATACGACCCCGCCGAGCGTGTTGCCTCCGCCTACGACGCCTCGCAGTCCCGGTTTCAGCGCGGCTCAGGTCCTGGAACAGATATCCTCCAGCGTCGACCAAGAAGACGAAGAAGACTACTGCGATTCCGAAGAGGAGGACGTTTCGGAAGATGAAGACGGTGAGGAATACAACCCCGAGCGCGACGCGGACGACTACGAAGACGACTCGGCCTCGCGGTCGTGCTCCTCTTCGGAGGAAGAGCCGGAGGGAGAGCGAGAGGGAGACGCGGCCGCTGGCCGAGAGCGAGACAGAGAGCCAGACAGAGAGCGAGCCAGAGACAGAGAGCGAGAGCGAGACAGAGCCAGAGAGCCAGAGCCAGAAAGGGAGACGTTGCTGTCAAAAAACGGCAAAATCAAATGGTCCTCCGTGGCCTATCGCGGCCCGGACCGGCCCCGCGCCATCCGCCCGCCCTGCCCCGCCGTGACGCCGGGCCCCACGGCCTACGCCGCGTCGCGAGCGCTCGACATCGCGTCCGCCTTCCGTCTGTTTGTCACACCGGCGATAGAAAGGATCATCGTGGACATGACGAATCTGCAGGGGGTGAGAAAATACGGCGACGGCTGGCGACCCATGGACTCCACCGACCTGCGCGCCTACGTAGGGCTGCTGATCCTAGCCGGCGTCTACAGGTCCCGAGGCGAGGCCGCGGCCAGCCTGTGGGACGCCGAGAGCGGCAGGACCGTGTTCCGCGCCACCATGCCGCTCAAGGCGTTTCACAAGTACTCGAGGCTGCTGCGATTCGACGACCGCCAGTCGAGACCCGCGAGACTCGCCACCGACAGACTGGCGGCCGTGAGAGAGGTGTGGGACCTGTGGGAGGAGCGGCTGCAGGCCCTCTACAACCCGGGGCCCGAAGTGACGGTGGACGAACAACTGGTCCCGTTCAGAGGTACCGTCTATGCATCTGTGTACGTACGCGTAGCGTAGAGAGCACGGGCAGTCTATGTATCTGTGTTTGTACGTGTAGCGTAGAGAGCACGGGCAGTCTATGTATCTGTGTTTGTACGTGTAGCGTAGAGCACGGGCAGTCAATGTATCTGTCTATGTACGTGTAGCATAGAGAGCACGGGCAGTAGTAGCACGGGCAGTAGTAGCAATCGGCAAGAGTAGCAACGTGGAGCACGGGCAGTAGTAGCACGGGCAGTAGTAGCAATCGGCAGTAGTAGCAATCGGCAGTAGCACGGGCGGCGGAGGCGGCTGCGTGTAACGTAAACGCAGTGCGCCCCGATGGTGAGCCGGTAACGATGACGCTGGTATCTGTGTTTGTACGTGTAGCGTAGAGAGCACGGGCAGTCTATGTATCTGTGTATGACGCTGCTAATCTCCTCTCCCTCTCCTCTCCCTCCCCTCTCCCTCGCCGAAAGGACGCTGTCCTTTCCGACAGTACATTCCCAGCAAGCCGGCCAAATACGGCATCAAGTCGTGGGTGGCCTGCGACGCCAAGTCCAGCTACGCTTGGAAGATGCAAGTGTACACCGGCAAGGCGGCCGGCGGAGGCCCCGAGAAGAACCAGGGCGCGCGCGTCGTCCTCGATCTGACCGAGGGACTGCCGGGCGGTCACAACGTCACGTGTGACAATTTCTTCACCTCCTACGAACTCGGGCAGCGGCTCCTCGAGAGGAACCTCACCATGGTGGGCACGGTGCGAAAGAACAAGCCCGAGCTCCCTCCCGCGCTGCTCCAGTCCAAGGACAGACAGGTCTCGTCCTCCAGGTTCGCCTTCACGCCCACCGCCACTCTAGTGTCCTACCTGGCAAAGAGAAATAAGAACGTGCTGCTTCTGAGCACGCGGCACGCGGAGCCCGACGTTAGCGATCGCCGAGACCGGAAGCCGGCCCTCATCCTAGACTACAACTGCAACAAGGGCGGCGTGGACAACCTAGACAAGGTGGTCGGCACCTACAGCTGCAGACGGATGACCGCCCGCTGGCCCCTGGTCATCTTCCACAACATCCTCGACGTGTCCTCCTACAACGCCTTTGTCATATGGCGAGAGATCAACCCCGACTGGATGCCCGGGAAGCGGAACAAGAGGAGGGTGTTCCTGGAGCAGCTCGGAAAGGCGCTCGTGAAGCCCTTGATCCAAAGAAGGCAGCGTCTCCCCCGCACCGAAGCCGCCTCAGCACTTGTCAAAGTCATACGGGGCGAGCGTGTATCCGCCGAGGCTCGTCCGCAAGCCCTTGAGCGAGCCGTCGGCCCGGCCGCCGCCTCCGACCCAGCCCCGGCTGCCCGGCTGGAGGCGAGTAAGAGGAAGAGGTGTCAGCTCTGCCCACCCAAGAAGGACGCCAAGACACACACCGCGTGCTGCAGGTGTAAGAAATACATCTGCAAAGGCTGTTCACACCCATACTGTCACACTTGTGCCCACTGGGCCTTTAGCCAAGACGGGACAGGGTGACCCGGGGGGGACACTGTGTGCTAGGCATAATAGGAGGACAACGGGAGGGTTAATAAAGGCACGGACAGGGATGGAACACATGAACTTCAGTTTTTGAAAATGATGCCATAAAAGTTGGCAAACATGCCACTTCTGTTCTATAAATGTACGACCAGGGATAGAACGCATATTCTTCAGATTACAACACCAAATTATTTAGCACATCTCTGTTTCCTGCTTAGAACTTGAACATTCTGTAGGAGTTGTGTCAATGCAACAATTTAAAATGGAGAAGCTGGGGATTGAACCCAGGACCTCATACATGCGAAGCATGCGCTCTACCACTGAGCTACATCCCCTTTCTGTTGAGTTTCTATGGCGTGAGGAGGTAAGGCAATAAATAGGCCATAGTAGCGAAGTAATTACAATTTAGCAAATTAACACTGGAGTGATAGATGAGCAGATGATGATGTGCAAGTAGAAATACTGGTGTGCAAAAGAGCAGAAAGTAAATAAAAACAATATGGGGATGAGGTAGGTAGATTGGGTGGGCTATTTACAGATGGGCTATGTAACAGCTGCAGCAATCGGTTAGCTGCTCAGATAGCTGATGTTTAAAGTTAGCAGTGTTGCCAACTCCTCAGTAAGGAAAGTAGCTATTGGCTGTCCAAAAAGTCGCCAGAAGTCGCTAAATGACGTCATCGCCTAATTTGCACAATTGGCCATGTGCATGTAATTGTGACGGACGCTGTAGGAGAGAGGAATAACATCGTGGGAGAGACAAAAAGTGAGTAAAAAACACCCTAAATATGTTTACAACTACAAATTAACTTTCTTCTGTCGATTCTTGTTTTTTTTATGTCACAATTCCAACCCTCCTTTATCCTGGCTCGGGACCGGAAAAATTGACCCAAAAGAGACACTCTGGCGGAGTTACTTATTTTTTTATTACATTTTTTTTGTTTCGTTTTCTTAATTTGGTTTGGTTTTTAACCTTATGGTCCACTTAGGAGCCTACAACAAGTCACAGTAAAACATGAACATTTTTAACCATAATTTTTTTTAAAATTTTTGTATACAATCTACATTAACAATCTAGATGGACCAAAAAGAGACAATAGAAAAAACTGTCAATGGCAATGTGAGAAGATTATGGTAACTAGTCTGGCCCTAATTCAGGTTTATAGTTATTTTTTTTAATGTAAGCCAGGGCGGGGGCATGCAGCTGCGGCTTCCCGCATGCGCGATTCATTTGCAGTCTGGACGCGGAGGGGTGAACATCTTCTGCTCTGACTGCAGCTGGGAGGGACTGCTGCGTGAGGACTGGGCCACCTGTGAGTGCTTTTGGACGGGGATGGGGCCCACGGCAGCACCCGCTTCACGTCAGAGTCAACAAAAGTCTCAAATAACACCAGAAAAAGTCGCTAGATTTGTCGCTAGTCGCTTTTTAAAAAATGTGTTAGGGTTAGGGTCAGGGTTAGGGGTTAGGGTTAGGGTTCTAGTTTTGAGTCGGTTGATCCACTTCCATCTCTGACACGTGGAAACCGGAGGGGGGAAGGGAGGGGGTGCACTCCACTCATATGCGCGCGGTCCGGAGGGGTCCGGGCGCGGCCGGCCAAAGTCGTAGGCCCCATGGTGCCCACTTGTAGATTAACCCATGACTAGGGTTAAAGAGTTGTCTGTCCGTAGGGTAGGGGTTAGGGTTAGGTATAGTTAGTAAAATGGTTAAGGTTAGGGTTGAGGTTAGGGTAAGGTATAGTTTTTAGAGTGGTTAAGGTTAGGGTTAGGGTAAGGGTTAAGGTTAGGTATGGTTTTTTAGAATTGTTAAGGTTAGGGTTCGGGTTAGGGTAAGGTATAGTTTTTTAGAATGATTAAGTTTAGGTAGGTCTGTCGACTCGATTTAGGATCAGGCAAAATCCCTTGAGTTGCGCCCCTTATGCAGGTTTGGTCCTCGGTTGGTTGCCATGTGTCCATATCGAGTGGTGGGGTCAAGATGTCTAGGTCCGCTTTGTCAACGGATGTGGAAAGCATAGTGCAACCTAGGAGTTTACTCCCTCTCGGATCCTTCTCGCTTAGCTCCACGTTGTCTATGTATTTACTTCCGTGTTCGTCAGTTTAGGTCCTGGATGTTTTCAATCATGTGTGTATTTCAGGGGTTATTCCCTTCCAGGAGCCTAACTCTGAATCAACCCATGTATAGTCCAATCCAGCTGGTCCGTATGGGTATACTCAACGTAGGATCAGGCAAAACCGTCGAGTTGCGTACCTTGTGCAGGTCCGGACCTCAGTTGGTTTGCCATGTGTCCCTGTCGAGTGGTAAGTCATTGAACTCCCATAGGTTTGGGCAGATAAGAACCCAAAAGGCTAGCCCTCTTCACGGCTGTCATACATCCACCTTAGGAGTTCCGTCCTACGTATCAGGAAGTCTATCGTTTTTTTTTGGATCAGGCAAAACAACCTCTGGCCTTTGTGTTTGTACGTCTGCCAGGAGTTACAGTTGATAGCCATGTTCCATCCCTACCATTTCGGTCCTAGGTAATTCAGTGGTTTGGGTGAAAGTGACCAATGGAATAACTCCCTTCCAGGATCGTAGCGTTTCCAGAGGTATATCCTCCCTAAACAGTGAATTGGATCGTAGTCCAGGTAAAAAAGTGTAGATCGGTTGTCCAGGCTTAGTGCGGCGGGGTAAGGGGTCCCCCAGTGAAAATTAGTGGGATCCAATTCTCCGCCAGACATAATCTGGGCACCCCAGGATTTACACGGCCAAGGCGATACTCCAGGCGCAGCGCCATACCCAAAGCCCCGCTTTTAGCTGCCCCAACCCCAAGGATGAAACACGCGCTACTGGACATACTGCCAATCCAGTTCTAAACTGGGGTAGATAGTCGTCCAGCGCGGTACGTGAGTCTCCTGTTTGTGCGGGGTTGGGAGGGTTGTGCCGATAGGTCTGCCAACAGGACCCCGAGGGGTCCCGAGGAGTCCGGTCTAGCCATTTCCTCCTGTCTTCTTTCTTGGTGTATGGCCGGGCCTAATTGCTTAGGGTGTACTCGCCGCGGGTGAGTCGCCAAGGTCGGGGTCCCCAGAGTAGTTGGAGAAAAAAGGTTCTCGTCCGTTGGGGGTGCTGGTGGGTGTAGATGAGAGGTATTTTGGAAGGATGGTGGGTTGGTAAGTTTTTTTTTTGGTTTTAATTTAGTTCTATTTTATTGTTTCTTTTCATCAAGGCCCATGGTCATGGTAGCCCCGAGTTCAAGAAACCAAAAAAGAAAAGGAATATATCTAAATATATCCCTCCCCTTTTTTCTCCTCTTTTTTTTCTTTTTTTTTGACTAAAAGGAAAGTTTTATTGAGAGTCCATGGTCATGGTAACTCTATAGTGCTAGTAAAGTGGCTAAAGGAAAGTAATTTTTGAGAGTCCATGGTCATGGTAACTCTATAGTGCTATTGGAGGTCTATTTTTGTGGTCTTAATGACCCCCTATCTTTTGTATGGGGTGTGGGGTGTGTAAGGTGCAGGTGCAGTGTATGTCCGGGCGTTCCTCTGCTGTACTGAAAGCCTCAGTGGTGGTCCAGCCCGTGGTGGTGGTGTTGGTCCTCGAGGGGTTTAGGGGTACTGGAGTCCCATGGTGTGGGATTTGCTGTGAGTCAAGTTGCCAGCCGGAGATGTCATCCAGTTGTTCCGTTGTACTGAGAGCCTCAGTGGTGGTCCAGCCCGTGTTGGTGGTGTTGGTCCTCGAGGGGTTTAGGGGTCCTGGAGTCCCATGAGACAGCTCGGTACCTTCAGCTGTTCAAAATGTTGTATCAAGACTGCCCAAATGTGACTTATTGGTTTATTACTGATCTGGTATTAAACATAACAAGAATGGGTGCCGATATTGGGAAGGTCATGTAGAAATATATATATATTTTTTAATAGTTGAAATAGAAGCTTTGGGTTGCATGTTGGAACATTCAACAGTGTGAGGGTATCCATCTTTCTTTCATTACTTTACTATTTGTACCCTGCATCTGAAAATAACAGGATGTGCATACACAATGCTTCTGAACTGAACTTGAAATAAAAGCCATCAAAAGCTAGATTTGGAAGATATGAGTATGATGACTCAGAAGATGGATGACAGACAAGATAATGGCTTTACATTGGACTGGGACTTGAGAGTGGGAACCAGGCTGCTCAGTGTTTTGAAGCCAATGTTGATGTTAAAGCGCCTCTTCTGTTCAGCAGTGATGTGGGTCACCCTACGGCTCTGGAACAGATAGGGAGGAGAGACAAGTATCATCACAATGATCAGTGTCCACAATGCTTCTACGGCAGGCACACTCAGCACCAGACCTGCTTGAAAAAGCTGAATTTATACAGTCAAAGAAACGCACACAGAGACAGAGAGAGAAGCAGGCATGTGGGCTGATGATACCTGGTTGGACTCGTTCTTAGAGAGGGCTGTGCTGCTGCTGCTGAGGGGAGACTTAGGACTGGAGACCTGCTCTGACCCACACGGTGACCCCTGACCTGAGCCACGCTCCTCATGCCCTGGGAGACACAGATAATCCAGAGTTGCCAAAAACCATCACAACAAAGACTGCTACACCAGTGAGCACCAACTCACAAAGACAAATCAATAATGTTATGGAAAGCAGAAGTGCTGTAAACATTCCAAAAACAATGTGTATGAATGTTACCATGCCACATTCTGTATGCATATGTAAAGTTATTAGATCGATAGCTTAGGTTAGACAGGAGGAAAGTACCCTCGGACACTTGACTGAGGTTAGTGTACATACAACAGAAAAAATAAGGGCTTGGTGTATGTCACTCACCAGTACAGTCCTCTTTATTGATAATGAGCTGGGGAGACTTCGGAGTCTGTGGAAGGATATGAAATCCAGGAGCCTGAGAGAGAGGGGGATGGGAAGAAATAAAACACAAATTAAATGAAAACGAACTAACATAAAACTGGGTTCAGTGTAAAGTAAGGCAGGCCCTTCAGAGCAGACACGGTCTTACCCTTGATAGGCTTGAGGAGGCGATGACCACGCCAGTTGAGGGAACCACGTCTGCTTTCAGGGGAGTTGGAGTAACAATCACTGCACTGGTATGCCCTGGGAAGGGGGCTGAGACAGCAAAATATTTGACATTACAACAGTCACAGAATAAATGCTGATTTTCTCTCATTTATTTCATCTCTAATATTGAGCTTGGATGTCATTGATGATCTTTGCTAGGATCATTTGGGCTCAATTGCTTGCAAATATTGACTAGGTTTCATTCAGTTTTTCTTTACAATAGTCTTTACTGACTATAAAAATGACAAACAGTATTGCCACCTTGTGGTGTGATCACAATATGAGATGGCTCTCTAGTGAAGCAGTAACCCCCCACTTCAATAAATGGTAGTGTTTTGGGAGTAGCACCTGCTAGCCATGAATTAATTCAATATTACATTCAATATTAATATCAATACACCATTCTCATCCATCAACAATGAAATAGTTTGGGATGTGATTAACTCACTTGTTAGGATGAGGTGAGATGAGGGGATGGGGTTGGCAGGAACTATCCTTTGCACATGGCATGTCTTTTTGCTGGAGCAAGAAGGCTGGATGGGTCTGGGCAGGGCGAAAGTATGGGGGGGTTGGAGGGGGATGGCAGGTGAGGGTGCCAGGGGCTGGAGGGGGGGTGGTGGTGGTGGAGGAGCCCGGGTTAAGGAGCTGAGCTCAGAGCCCTGACTGAAGGTGGTGGCAGCCTCACTGGGTGTAACAATGGAGGAGGCAGTGTGTGTGATGACAGATGGGGGTGGGGAACCGTCCAGGCTTGTGGCATCGTCCAGGGGTGGGGTGGCTACTGATGTTGCTGTGACAGCACCTTGGCAGGGCTGGGTGTGTGGCAGTGTGGGAGGGGCTGAGGGTTGCATGAGGGAGGAGCCTCCAGCCTGACCACTAGGTGGCACTGGCGCAGTGAACAGAGGCATGTAGTTCTGTACATAGGAGGAACCTTCACCGGTCCCACTGGTTTGATTGGCCATGAGGGAGGAGATAGGCAGGGGGGCTGCGGAGACGAGTCTGTGGTCATGACTGATGGACGGTAGGTCAGCTGAGAGGTGCATGGAAGAGAGAAGCTGGCCCTGTCAAGTCACAAGGACAGGAGAAAAGAAAGCACATTTATAATGTTATCAGTTAGTCAAATTATGTGAAACCATCTAAGAATAAAGGTAGGAGTGTGTTAGGTCTGGGGGTATGTTAGGGCTGAGGTTCACAGTGACTGGGCCTAGGGTTTACCTGGGATTGAGAGCTGCTGCTGGGTAGAGGGGTTAGGGGTTAGGGTTAGGGTTCTAGTTTTGAGTCGGTTGATCCACTTCCATCTCTGACACGTGGAAACCGGAGGGGGGAAGGGAGGGGGTGCACTCCACTCATATGTGCGCGGTCCGGAGGGGTCCGGGCGCGGCCGGCCAAAGTCGTAGGCCCCATGGTGCCCACTTGTAGATTAACCCATGACTAGGGTTAAAGAGTTGTCTGTCCGTAGGGTAGGGGTTAGGGTTAGGTATAGTTAGTAAAATGGTTAAGGTTAGGGTTGAGGTTAGGGTAAGGTATAGTTTTTAGAGTGGTTAAGGTTAGGGTTAGGGTAAGGGTTAAGGTTAGGTATGGTTTTTTAGAATTGTTAAGGTTAGGGTTCGGGTTAGGGTAAGGTATAGTTTTTTAGAATGATTAAGTTTAGGTAGGTCTGTCGACTCGATTTAGGATCAGGCAAAATCCCTTGAGTTGCGCCCCTTATGCAGGTTTGGTCCTCGGTTGGTTGCCATGTGTCCATATCGAGTGGTGGGGTCAAGATGTCTAGGTCCGCTTTGTCAACGGATGTGGAAAGCATAGTGCAACCTAGGAGTTTACTCCCTCTCGGATCCTTCTCGCTTAGCTCCACGTTGTCTATGTATTTACTTCCGTGTTCGTCAGTTTAGGTCCTGGATGTTTTCAATCATGTGTGTATTTCAGGGGTTATTCCCTTCCAGGAGCCTAACTCTGAATCAACCCATGTATAGTCCAATCCAGCTGGTCCGTATGGGTATACTCAACGTAGGATCAGGCAAAACCGTCGAGTTGCGTACCTTGTGCAGGTCCGGACCTCAGTTGGTTTGCCATGTGTCCCTGTCGAGTGGTAAGTCATTGAACTCCCATAGGTTTGGGCAGATAAGAACCCAAAAGGCTAGCCCTCTTCACGGCTGTCATACATCCACCTTAGGAGTTCCGTCCTACGTATCAGGAAGTCTATCGTTTTTTTTTGGATCAGGCAAAACAACCTCTGGCCTTTGTGTTTGTACGTCTGCCAGGAGTTACAGTTGATAGCCATGTTCCATCCCTACCATTTCGGTCCTAGGTAATTCAGTGGTTTGGGTGAAAGTGACCAATGGAATAACTCCCTTCCAGGATCGTAGCGTTTCCAGAGGTATATCCTCCCTAAACAGTGAATTGGATCGTAGTCCAGGTAAAAAAGTGTGGATCGGTTGTCCAGGCTTAGTGCGGCGGGGTAAGGGGTCCCCCAGTGAAAATTAGTGGGATCCAATTCTCCGCCAGACATAATCTGGGCACCCCAGGATTTACACGGCCAAGGCGATACTCCAGGCGCAGCGCCATACCCAAAGCCCCGCTTTTAGCTGCCCCAACCCCAAGGATGAAACACGCGCTACTGGACATACTGCCAATCCAATTCTAAACTGGGGTAGATAGTCGTCCAGCGCGGTACGTGAGTCTCCTGTTTGTGCGGGGTTGGGAGGGTTGTGCCGATAGGTCTGCCAACAGGACCCCGAGGGGTCCCGAGGAGTCCGGTCTAGCCATTTCCTCCTGTCTTCTTTCTTGGTGTATGGCCGGGCCTAATTGCTTAGGGTGTACTCGCCGCGGGTGAGTCGCCAAGGTCGGGGTCCCCAGAGTAGTTGGAGAAAAAAGGTTCTCGTCCGTTGGGGGTGCTGGTGGGTGTAGATGAGAGGTATTTTGGAAGGATGGTGGGTTGGTAAGTTTTTTTTTTGGTTTTAATTTAGTTCTATTTTATTGTTTCTTTTCATCAAGGCCCATGGTCATGGTAGCCCCGAGTTCAAGAAACCAAAAAAGAAAAGGAATATATCTAAATATATCCCTCCCATTTTTTCTCCTCTTTTTTTTCTTTTTTTTTTGACTAAAAGGAAAGTTTTATTGAGAGTCCATGGTCATGGTAACTCTATAGTGCTAGTAAAGTGGCTAAAGGAAAGTAATTTTTGAGAGTCCATGGTCATGGTAACTCTATAGTGCTATTGGAGGTCTATTTTTGTGGTCTTAATGACCCCCTATCTTTTGTATGGGGTGTGGGGTGTGTAAGGTGCAGGTGCAGTGTATGTCCGGGCGTTCCTCTGCTGTACTGAAAGCCTCAGTGGTGGTCCAGCCCGTGGTGGTGGTGTTGGTCCTCGAGGGGTTTAGGGGTACTGGAGTCCCATGGTGTGGGATTTGCTGTGAGTCAAGTTGCCAGCCGGAGATGTCATCCAGTTATTCCGTTGTACTGAGAGCCTCAGTGGTGGTCCAGCCCGTGGTGGTGGTGTTGGTCCTCGAGGGGTTTAGGGGTCCTGGAGTCCCATGGTGTGGGATTTGCTGTGAGTCAAGTTGCCAGCCGGAGATGTCATCCAGTTGTTCCGTTGTACTGAGAGCCTCAGTGGTGGTCCAGCCCGTGTTGGTGGTGTTGGTCCTCGAGGGGTTTAGGGGTCCTGGAGTCCCATGAGACAGCTCGGTACCTTCAGCTGTTCAAAATGTTGTATCAAGACTGCCCAAATGTGACTTATTGGTTTATTACTGATCTGGTATTAAACATAACAAGAATGGGTGCCGATATTGGGAAGGTCATGTAGAAATATATATGTTTTTTTTAATAGTTGAAATAGAAGCTTTGGGTTGCATGTTGGAACATTCAACAGTGTGAGGGTATCCATCTTTCTTTCATTACTTTACTATTTGTACCCTGCATCTGAAAATAACAGGATGTGCATACACAATGCTTCTGAACTGAACTTGAAATAAAAGCCATCAAAAGCTAGATTTGGAAGATATGAGTATGATGACTCAGAAGATGGATGACAGACAAGATAATGGCTTTACATTGGACTGGGACTTGAGAGTGGGAACCAGGCTGCTCAGTGTTTTGAAGCCAATGTTGATGTTAAAGCGCCTCTTCTGTTCAGCAGTGATGTGGGTCACCCTACGGCTCTGGAACAGATAGGGAGGAGAGACAAGTATCATCACAATGATCAGTGTCCACAATGCTTCTACGGCAGGCACACTCAGCACCAGACCTGCTTGAAAAAGCTGAATTTATACAGTCAAAGAAACGCACACAGAGACAGAGAGAGAAGCAGGCATGTGGGCTGATGATACCTGGTTGGACTCGTTCTTAGAGAGGGCTGTGCTGCTGCTGCTGAGGGGAGACTTAGGACTGGAGACCTGCTCTGACCCACACGGTGACCCCTGACCTGAGCCACGCTCCTCATGCCCTGGGAGACACAGATAATCCAGAGTTGCCAAAAACCATCACAACAAAGACTGCTACACCAGTGAGCACCAACTCACAAAGACAAATCAATAATGTTATGGAAAGCAGAAGTGCTGTAAACATTCCAAAAACAATGTGTATGAATGTTACCATGCCACATTCTGTATGCATATGTAAAGTTATTAGATCGATAGCTTAGGTTAGACAGGAGGAAAGTACCCTCGGACACTTGACTGAGGTTAGTGTACATACAACAGAAAAAATAAGGGCTTGGTGTATGTCACTCACCAGTACAGTCCTCTTTATTGATAATGAGCTGGGGAGACTTCGGAGTCTGTGGAAGGATATGAAATCCAGGAGCCTGAGAGAGAGGGGGATGGGAAGAAATAAAACACAAATTAAATGAAAACGAACTAACATAAAACTGGGTTCAGTGTAAAGTAAGGCAGGCCCTTCAGAGCAGACACGGTCTTACCCTTGATAGGCTTGAGGAGGCGATGACCACGCCAGTTGAGGGAACCACGTCTGCTTTCAGGGGAGTTGGAGTAACAATCACTGCACTGGTATGCCCTGGGAAGGGGGCTGAGACAGCAAAATATTTGACATTACAACAGTCACAGAATAAATGCTGATTTTCTCTCATTTATTTCATCTCTAATATTGAGCTTGGATGTCATTGATGATCTTTGCTAGGATCATTTGGGCTCAATTGCTTGCAAATATTGACTAGGTTTCATTCAGTTTTTCTTTACAATAGTCTTTACTGACTATAAAAATGACAAACAGTATTGCCACCTTGTGGTGTGATCACAATATGAGATGGCTCTCTAGTGAAGCAGTAACCCCCCACTTCAATAAATGGTAGTGTTTTGGGAGTAGCACCTGCTAGGCATGAATTAATTCAATATTACATTCAATATTAATATCAATACACCATTCTCATCCATCAACAATGAAATAGTTTGGGATGTGATTAACTCACTTGTTAGGATGAGGTGAGATGAGGGGATGGGGTTGGCAGGAACTATCCTTTGCACATGGCATGTCTTTTTGCTGGAGCAAGAAGGCTGGATGGGTCTGGGCAGGGCGAAAGTATGGGGGGGTTGGAGGGGGATGGCAGGTGAGGGTGCCAGGGGCTGGAGGGGGGGTGGTGGTGGTGGAGGAGCCCGGGTTAAGGAGCTGAGCTCAGAGCCCTGACTGAAGGTGGTGGCAGCCTCACTGGGTGTAACAATGGAGGAGGCAGTGTGTGTGATGACAGATGGGGGTGGGGAACCGTCCAGGCTTGTGGCATCGTCCAGGGGTGGGGGGGCTACTGATGTTGCTGTGACAGCACCTTGGCAGGGCTGGGTGTGTGGCAGTGTGGGAGGGGCTGAGGGTTGCATGAGGGAGGAGCCTCCAGCCTGACCACTAGGTGGCACTGGCGCAGTGAACAGAGGCATGTAGTTCTGTACATAGGAGGAACCTTCACCGGTCCCACTGGTTTGATTGGCCATGAGGGAGGAGATAGGCAGGGGGGCTGCGGAGACGAGTCTGTGGTCATGACTGATGGACGGTAGGTCAGCTGAGAGGTGCATGGAAGAGAGAAGCTGGCCCTGTCAAGTCACAAGGACAGGAGAAAAGAAAGCACATTTATAATGTTATCAGTTAGTCAAATTATGTGAAACCATCTAAGAATAAAGGTAGGAGTGTGTTAGGTCTGGGGGTATGTTAGGGCTGAGGTTCACAGTGACTGGGCCTAGGGTTTACCTGGGATTGAGAGCTGCTGCTGGGTAGAGGAGTGACAGATGAGGCAGTGAGGGAAGCAGAGGGGAAGATGGGCTGACGGAGGCTGTGAAATAAGTCTGGGAGAAGTCTCTAGGTTAGTTAAAATTAGTATAACATCCACTCCACCAACATAAGTGTTAGGATATGCCACCTGCTGTATTACAGTCAACAGCATGGGACTAAGAGGTTAGGCAGACATCACGCAATGATTTGGAGCACAACTCAGTACATGAATGCTTTTTGTGTTTTTTCGTCACAAAATAGGTGGCCTATGGCGCTTGCAACGCAGATTTTCTCTGCTCAAATTTTGAGAGGGAACGTATTATTCCTTCCATCACGGTGCGGGCACTGTTGTGTAGATAGAGAGGCTGTATTTTACCAACAAACTTGCTTGGTTGAAACATTTATTTTGGTCCTCTTTCTTTTCTGGCACAATGTTGTTTCACAAAAGAAAGAACTCTACATTATAAATTCAAACTACTGTAAAAAAATAAGCAACAGTAGCTAACCAATTTGGCGAAAATATTCATATTTTCCCACCAGGTGTGTTTTTCCACCAAACGGACTTATTGCAGATAAAAATCAGTGTGTGATGAGGTAGTGCACACAAAATTATATTTTTTGCTTAAGTTTTCATGTATTGAATAAAACTAAAAGGTTCAATCTGTTTCCATCACATTTCAACTCTACTGTTGTGTTAAATTGCAAATGTTCCTACTATGGTCTTGGCAGATGCATTCTAGCCAACAGCTCACAGATATATTGCAGGTAGGCTAGTCTACATGATGAGATTATTATGGATAAGAGACAGAATATTTTGTATTTCTCAAACGCCAATCAAGCATCGATCATCATGTCACCAGAATAAGGCCCTCTGTATTTATTAGAAAAGAGCATCAAGCTCATCACTGTGCACTTTCACCACACTGTGAAGTTCATTATAACTTATTTCATCTGTAGCCTAATAAACTGCTTGGTTTCCCGAGTCATAGGACCACAAACCATATCATCGCGTGACTCCCAAGTTTATTTCGATATGATGGTTATTATATCAATATTTGCGCTTAAGCCCCCTAAGGTCGATGTCCGCGCCCCCGAGGAAATGTAATTAGCATAATACAAAAAATCCCTGTAAAAATCAGTCAGTTTAAGCTAGAGATATGTTGTTGTTTTTTTACATGGGATGTGACTCATTCCAACGCATCCGCCTATGTCGCACTTCCGCATCAGCAGTGAAAGGTGACAGAGCTAGAGCTGCGAGACATCCCGAAGATCCGTCTTCTCACAAAATCGGCTATAGCGTTCGAACGGTTTGGCCTATAAACTATGAACCCTCTGTGGAAAGATGAGACGCTCACGAACACGATCGTGTTCTCCATCTTTCTCCACGACCCCCACAAGAGTCTTGGGACACGTCTGAAGTAGGTACAGCTGATTTATCAACTTCTGTCTGTAGCATCCAAACAGTATGGGTTAAACACTGTGCAAAGATGGGACTCTCACGAACACGTACATGCCAGTTGTCTCGCTCTAAGATGCCCACAGGCCTCGCAAGACTCGTCTGAAGGTCCCACGGTACCAGGTGGAATTTTTTTAAATGGAAGTACACATATAGTGTGTGTATATACACTGCTCAAAAAAATAAAGGGAACACTAAAATAACACATCCTAGATCTGAATGAATGAAACATTCTTATTAAATACTTTTTTCTTTACATAGTTGAATGTGCTGACTACAAAATCACACAAAAATGATCAAGGGAAATCAAATTTATCAACCCATGGAGGTCTGGATTTGAGATTAACTCTCAAAATTAAAGTGGAAAACCACACTACAGGCTGATCCAACTTTGATGTAATGTCCTTAAAACAAGTCAAAATGAGGCTCAGTAGTGTGTGTGGCCTCCACGTGCCTGTATGACCTCCCTACAACGCCTGGTATGCTCCTGATGAGGTGGCGGATGGTCTCCTGAGGGATCTCCTACCTGGACTAAAGCATCCGCTAACTCCTGGACAGTCTGTGGTGCAACGTGGCGTTGGTGGATGGAGCAAGACATGATGTCCCAGATGTGCTCAATTGGATTCAGGTCTGGGGAATGGGCGGGCCAGTCCATAGCATCAATGCCTTCCTCTTGCAGGAACTGCTGACACACTCCAGCCACATTATGGTCTAGCATTGTCTTGCATTAGAAAGAACCCAGGGCCAACCGCACCAGCATATGGTCTCACAAGGGGTCTGAGGATCTCATCTCGGTACCTAATGGCAGTCAGGCTACCTCTGGCGAGCACATGGAGGGCTGTGCGGCCCCCCAAAGAAATGCCACCCCACACCATGACTGACCCACCGCCAAACCGGTCATGCTGGAGGATGTTGCAGGCAGCAGAACGTTCTCCACGGCGTCTCCAGACTCTGTCACGTCTGTCACGTGCGTGTGAACCTGCTTTCATCTGTGAAGAGCACAGGGCGCCAGTGGCGAATTGCCAATCTTGGTGTTCTCTGGCAAATGCCAAACGTCCTGCACGGTGTTGGGCTGTAAGCACAACCCCCACCTGTGGACGTCGGGCCCTCATACCACCCTCATGGAGTCTGTTTCTGACCGTTTGAGCAGACACATGCACATTTGTGGCCTGCTGGAGGTCATTTTGCAGGGCTCTGGCAGTGCTCCTCCTGCTCCTCCTTGCACAAAGGCGGAGGTAGCGGTCTTGCTGCTGGGTTGTTGCCCTCCTACGGCCTCCTCCACGTCTCCTGATGTACTGGCCTGTCTCCTGGTAGCGCCTCCATGCTCTGGACACTACGCTGACAGACACAGCAAACCTTCTTGCCACAGCTCGCATTGATGTGCCATCCTGGATGAGCTGCACTACCTGAGCCACTTGTGTAGGTTGTAGACTCCGTCTCATGCTACCACTAGAGTGAAAGCACCGCCAGCATTCAAAAGTGACCAAAACATCAGCCAGGAAGCATAGGAACTGAGAAGTGGTCTGTGGTCACCACCTGCAGAACCACTGCTTTATTGGGGGTGTCTTGCTAATTGCCTATAATTTCCACCTGTTGTCTATTCCATTTGCACAACAGCATGTGAAATTTATTGTCAATCAGTGTTGCTTCCTAAGTGGACAGTTTGATTTCACAGAAGTGTGATTGACTTGGAGTTACATTGTGTTGTTTAAGTGTTCCCTTTATTTTTTTGAGCAGTGTACATATATATACACACATAAGTATGTGGACACCCCTTAAAATGAGTGGATTCAGCTATTTCAGCCACAGCCGATACTGACAAGTGTATAAAATTGAGCACACAGCCATGGAAACTCAATAGACAAACATTGGCAGCAGAATGGACTTACTGAAGAGCTCAGTGACTTTCAATGTTGCACCGTCATAGGATGCCATCTTTCCAACAAGTCAGTTCGTCAAATTTCTGCCCTGCTAGAGCTGCCCCGGTCAACTGCAAGTGCTATTATTGTGAAGTGGAAACGTCCTGGAGCAACAACGGCTCAGCCGCGAAATGGTAGGTCACACAAGCTCACAGACCGGGATCGCCGAGTGCTGAAGCGCATACAAATTGTCTGTCCTAGCTTGTAACACACTACCAAGTTCTAACCTGTCTCTGGAAGCAACATCAGCACAAGAACCATTTGTCAGGGAGCTACATGAAATGGGTTTTCAAGGCCAAACCGCCGCAAACAAGCCTAAGATCACCATGCACAATGCCAAGTGTCAGCTGGAGTGGTGTAAAGCTTGCCGCCATTAGACTCTGGAGCAGTAGAAACGCGTTCTCTGGCGAGATGAATCACGCTTCACCATCTGGCAGTCCAACGGATGAATGTTGGTTTGGCGGATGCCAGGAGAAAGCTACCTGCCCGAATGCGTACTGCCAACTGTAAAGATTTGTGGTGGAGGAATAATGGTCTGGGGATGTTTTTCATGGTGATTTGGGCTAGGCCCCTTAGTTCCAGTGAAGGGAAACCTTAACGTTACAGCATAAAATTACATTCTAGACGATTCCGTGCTTCCAACTTTGTGGCAACAGTTTGGGGGAAGGCCCTTTCCTGTTTCAGCATGACAATGCCCCCGCGCATAAAGCGAGGTCCATACAGAAATGGTTTGTCAAGATCGGTGTGGAAGAACTTGACTGGCCTGCACAAAGCCCTGACCTCAACCCCACCGAAGACCTTCGGGATGAATTGGAACACCGACTGCGAGCCAGACCTAATCACCCAACATCAGTGCCCAACCTCACTAATGCTCTTGTGGCTGTATGGAAGCAAGTCCCCACAGCAATGTTCCAACATCTAGTGGAAAGCCTTCCCAGAAGAGTGGAGGCTGTTATCGCAAAGGGGGGACCAACTCCATATTAATGCCCATGATTTTGTAATGAGATGTTCGACGAGCAGGTATCCACTTACTTTTGGTCATGTAGTGTATATATGGAGACTGTTTCGTGCTAAAATAAGGGGCCAAAAAAACACTTCAGAACAAACTTCCTTTATATTTTTTGTTGGGGGGAACAACACTACATGTTGTTCCATGTAGTGAATCTGTTATTCAATGTGTTTGTATGGGCTAATAACAGTTTTTAATCAAATAATTGTTTAATATTTTTGGGGGATACTTTAAGGGGTCTTAAAATTCTAAATCAAATAGCTAAATTATCCTTGGTATGACCTTCTTAAAGCAATTCCATATAGCTTAGTAGAACCCCCCCCCCCCGGCTTAGACATACGGTTTAAAAGCGTTTCCACCTCTATTTCCCGCATAAAATTGTACCGAAACTTCCTGTTTCCATCACTGCTGTGGTGATTTATTTTTTATACGGTGTGACTTATATGGTGTTCCCAAGAACAATAAGGTAACCTGCCTAAATGACTACCGACCCGTAGCACTCACGTCTGTAGCCAAGTAGTGCTTTGAAAGGCTGGTCATGGCTCACAACACCATTATCCCAGAAACCATAGACCCACTGCAATTTGCATACCGCCCCAACAGATCCACAGATGATGCAGTCTTTACTGCACTCCACACTGCCCTTTCCCACCTGGACAAAAGGAACGCCTATGTGAGAATGCTACTCACTGACTAAAGCTCAGCGTTCAACACTATAGTGTCCTCAAAGCTCATCAATAAGCTAAGGACCCTGGGACTAAACACCTCCCTGTGCAACTGGATCCTGGACTTCCTGACGGGCCGCTCCCAGGAGGTAAAGGTAGGTAACAACACATCCGCCATGCTGATCCTCAACACATGGGCCCGTCAGAGGTGCGTGCTCAGTCCCCTCCTGTACTCCCTGTTCACTCATGACTGCACGGCCAGGCACAACTCCAACACCATCATTAAGTTTGCAGATGACAACAGTGGTAGGCGTGATCACCGACCAGACAGCCTATAGGGAGGTCAGAGACCTGGCCGTGTGGTGCCAGGACAACAACCTCTCCCTCAACGTGATCAAGACAAAGGAGATGATTGTGGACTACAGGAGAAGGAGGACTGAACAGGCCCCCATTAACATCGACGGGGCTGTAGTGGAGCAGGTTGAGAGCTTCAAGTTCCTTGGTGTTCACATCAACAACAATCTAACAAGGTCCAAGCACACCAAGACAGTCGTGAAGAGGGCACGGCAAAGCCTATTCCCCCTCAGGGATGAAAAGATTTGGCATGGGTCCTCAGATCCTCAAAAGGTTCTACAGCTGCACCATCGAGAGCATCCTGACTGGTTGCATCACTACCAGGTATGGCAATTGCTCGGCCTACAGAGGGTAGTGCGTACGGCCCAGTACATCACTGGGACCAAGCTTCCTGCCATCTAGGACCTCTACACCAGGCGGTGTCAGAGGAAGGCCCTAAGAATTTTCAAAGACTCCAGCCACCCTATTCATACTGTTCTCTCTGCTACCGCACGGCAAGCTGTACCGGAGCGCCAAGTCTAGGTCCATGAGGCTTCTTAACAGCTTCTACCCCCAAGCCATAAGACTCCTGAACATCTAATCAAATGGCTACCCAGACTATTTGCATTGCCCCCTCTCCTCTTTTACACTGCTGCTACTCTCTGTTGTTATCATTTATGCATAGTCACTTTAATAACGCTACCCACATGTAGAGATTACCTCAACTAACAAGTGCCCCCGCACATTGAGACTGTACCGGTACCCCCGTGTATAGTCTCGCTATTGTTATTTTACTGCTGTTCTTTAATTAATTGTTACTTTAATTTCTTATTCTTACACATTTTTTATAAAAAAAATAAGCATTTCACTCTCAAGGTCTACAGCCGTTTTATTCGGAGCATGTGACTAATACAATTTGATTTGATTTACTCGCATAAAAACAGTGGATGGAAACTTGGATAGTGTTGCTATAAATCCATGAATACAAAAGTGATGAAAGCATAACCGCCGTTCCTTGATCTGACCTATATGCTATGCATCAAAGTAAATTATTTTGAATTTATAAACATATATAATCTCAGCAACTGTTCAAACAATATACCAAACAACATTGTAGCCTAATTAGATATTATTTAATTATAAATCAGATTATTTGACATGGGGGAGATGTGGGAAGCTTAAAGGCTAGCTTGCTTGCTAGCTGCTAGCGGAGTAGCCTACAGCCAACTGGCAGGCACAAAACGAGGTAATGTAAAACAACACTAAACTTTCATTACATGTAGCTATTAATCAAATATGCAGGTGTTTCTCTTAGAAATGAGCTAACACTGGTGATAATGTTCTATTTGATATCTAGTCAATTTACCACACCATATGAATCATGACCTATCATGACCTTTTGGGTCAGGTGATAGGAGCAGAATTGCAAATTAACCAGTCAAGCTATTCGGGGGTCTAGGTACACATGGATGGGCGAGGGTATCATTTTACCAAAAGGTGCACGTTGCTCCCCCCCCCCAAAATATGACTCCACCCAAGCGAACACACAGTAAATGATGGAGTGATCTGTGGATCGGCCTTAACATGGTGCTCCGAGGTCCTGTTAAAGTTTGTGCAAGTGACATTATTTTGGAGTTTGTCGCTGTGGTAGAGTGCATTGTCATTACCTTGCAATGGCTCAAAGGAGTCCATAAAGTCCAGGTTGGGCTGTAGGGGGATGAGTCCAGGCTGGATCATGTCTGCGTTCCCTGCATGAGCTATGGGGAACAGGTGGATACGAATGGGGTGTGAAAAAAAAGTTGTTGAAAAGCAAATAGATTTTCCAATAGATCTGGTTGAAGGAAGGCTTGGGTGGATCTGAGTGAATAGAAACAGGCTTGGTGTATGGAATGGGATGTTGGTGGCGGGCCCTCACCTATCTCCCTCGGATTGGGCCAGGCCATGGGCTGGTGGGAGGCCAGCGTGGAGAAGAGTGTGTCAGAAAACTCTGACATCAGCACGTCCATGTCAAAGAGTGGGTCCATCTCCATGGGGACAGGAGACTCACGGCTTTTGCGAGCAACTCGGCGCACGGCCATTTCCTCATCCTGACAAAGGGACACACGGAATGTGTCTGGAAAGATCTCCCCAAACAGCAAAAACTGCTCCTCTGGCCCCTTAGGGTGTTCAAAATGCAACAAGCCAGCCAGTCAGTTACACAAAAAACATGCAGTGCACATACCGTACAAACCATATCAAATCATAGAACTAATCTATTTAACAGTTACGAAACATGCAGACTACATACTCAAATTGATTAAAATCAGCCTCTTCAATAAAACACATGCCTCATAACAATCCAAATACAGACCAAGCAGTGTTTGTTTGCACAATTGAAGTAGGGGGGGTGTAACTTGTAACATGTAAAAGTAATAGGAATGTGGATCTGTGTTTGTGTTATTACTTTGATTTTGTTGTTTTTCAAAAATTTCTGTTTTCACATTTCTTAAGGACTCTTGGAAGACTAGCCCTTGGTGAGCTAAGAGATCCTAATAGCATAAATCAAATCAACATAGCCTACAGCTTTCCTACCCACATGTAGTAAATGTATTCTTTGTGCATTAATGTCCTATTCTTTATTTTATTCTTTGTCATTTTCACAGATGTCAAATGTAGTGATTATTTGGGTGTTACCCTTATTTTTTCACTCACACTACTTTATTACCTAATTTGAATCGAGGAAGCACACAAGAATGCGAAGAAGGCTTGAGAGACATAATATTGATTTTCCAATTTGTCACAGTTACAGAAGCACAAGGATGACGACATTCATCAACTAGTTGCCTCACCATTCAGTTAAAGCAACTGACAAGAACCTAATATAGGCCTAATGCTGCTCAGTCTTGAACATTAGCCAACTTTGTTTAATTGGAACATTAATATATACATTTCTTTTTTAAAGGCACAATCTGGCAATAACAAAATCCATTACCCTACCCTTTTCTTGAAATATGTGGCAGCATGAGTGAAGGATGCTTTATTGCGAAATAGGAAGCCGATTCTAGATTTCAATTTGGATTGGAGATGCTTAATGTGAGTCTGGAAGGAGAGTTTACAGTCTAACCAGACACCTAGGTATTTATAGTTGTCCACATATTCTAAGTCAGAACCGTCCAGAGTAGTGATGCAGGACGGGCGGGCAGGTGCGGGCAGTGATCGGTTGAATAGCATCCATTTAGTTTTACTAGCATTTAAGAGCAGTTGGAGGCCACGGAAGGAGAGTTGTAATGGCATTGAAGCTCGTCTGGAGGGTTGTTAACACATTGTCCAAAGAAGGGCCAGAAGTATACAGAATGGTGTCGTCTGCGTAGAGGTGGATCAGAGTCACCAGCAGCAAGTGCGACATCATTGGTGTATACAGAGAAAAGAGTCGGCCTGAGGTTTGAACCCTGTGGCACCCCCATAGAGACTGTCAGAGGTCCGGACAACAGACCCTCCAATTTGACACACTGAACTCTGTCTAAGAAGTAGTTGGTGAACCAGGCGAGGCAGTCATTTGAGAAACCAAGGCTGTTGAGTCTGCCGATAAGAATGTGGTGATTGACAGAGTCGAAAGCCTTGGCCAGGTCGATGAATACGGCTGCACAGTAATGTCTCTTATCGATGGCGGTTATGATATATGTGGCAGTTTGGGTCTAGTGTGTCACCCCCTTTGAAGAGGGGGATGACCGCAGCAGCTTTCCAATCTTTAGGGTTCTCAGACGATACGAAAGAGGTTGAACAGGCTAGTGATAGGAGATGCAACAATTTCGGCGGATAATTTTATAAAGAGGGTCCAGATTGTCTAGCCCGGCTGATTTGTAGGGGTCCAGATTATGCAGCTCTTTCAGAACATCAGCTATCTGGATTTGGGGGAAGGACAAATGAGTGAGGCTTGGACTAGTTGCTGTGGGGGGTGCAGGGCTGTTGACCGGGGTAGCGGTATCGCAGGGGCTATTCGATGCTAATCTCGTCTCATTGATTGGACTACAGGTTAGCTGACTCCTGACTCCAATTAGCTTTTGGAAAAGTCATTAGCCTAGGGGTTCACATACTTTTTACAACCTACACTGTGAATGTTTAAATCATGTATTCAATATAGACAAGAAAAATACAATAATTTGTGTGTTATTAGTTTAAGCACACTATGTTGGTCTATTGTTGTGACCTAGATGAAGATCAGATCAAATTTGATGAGCAATTTTTGCAGAAATCCAGGTAATTCCTAAGGGTTCAAATACTTTCTTGCCACTATCTCTAGCTGAAAATACATGATCTAAGTGATTGATAGTTAGTATTCAGAAGTCATAAAAAAGTATGCCTTATTTACTTTGAAGAACTACTAAAATTGTGATTGTCAGACAGCAGCTCTATAGAGATGAGATGACTTGTTATTAAATAATAAAGTCATCAAATAAAACAAATTCAATTTACACAATTGAAACGTTTAAAGTATATTTCCGGCGGCAGGTAGCCTAGTGGTTAAGAGCATTGTGCCAGTAACCGAAGGTCGCTGGTTTTAATACCTGAGCAGACTAGGTGAAAAATAAGTGGTGCCCTTGAGCAAGGCAATTAAACCTAATTGTTCCTGTAAATTGCTCTGAATAAGTGCATGACACGTTTTTTATGTAAATGATGGTTAAGTGATAAACAGTAATGGGCAGTGACTATTATCACGGTACTTTAACTAATCGTTTTATTCTGTGTTACAACTTTCAATGCCGTGTAAAAAAATTGTCAAAACCGAAATCCGTTATTGTTCATAAACGAACTGATCTGAAAAAGCACTAATTGTTCAGCACTAAGAGGGTGTCAGACTGACACCCCATTTCATTCAGCCACAATCCATATATGTGCGATACATCCACAGTGCGAGTTAAGATTTGTCAAATTAACCAATTGTCTTTAGCTTAATTAAAATCACGTTACAAACTTGTTTGACATTATCTACTCCAAATATGGCACTATTTGTATCCGTTTACTTCCCTTTCAAATTAGGAACTTCTATTTTAAATGCGAACCGCAAATTCCACTATTGCGGCTAATCGTTAGTGGCTAGCTTCACTTAGGTGCTAAAGATACTTAGCTAGCCTGTTACAAAGTACATCATTTTGCCAACCCAAATAGTGACGAAGACAAGCCGTAACAACTTGGCAAATTCTAGTTAACGTAGTTAATAGCATGCTTGATTAATTATGGTTCTCACCAGATAACCCTTTCACATTTGAGTTCTACCTACTAAGAATGCTATTTATTGTAAATGCATCTTACCTTCATGTCGTTCATGATGATCTGGAAGAGCCCTCCCAGAGCGCTGCATTCCTTTTCAATACCCGCATCCATTTTTCAAATCGAAAAACACTAGCTAGCTATAGTAGGTTTAAATTAATTAAAGCTGCTTCTCCAATAGAAATCCCCGATCACACTTGTAGGCGATGTCATGGCGACGTTGGCTAGCTATACTCATGCGTAGAAACGTCATCGGATCTAATGTCGCATGTGCATGCCGTCAAATTAAAGGCACTTCGATATAAAGTGTATTTTAACGAAAATTAAATCGTGTCAGTTTGTCACTTTCACGAGGTTGAAGTGATAACATGTTCAACTACTTAAGACATTTGCTCGAATCTAGGTTCTGCGTTTAGCTTTTGAGAAAATTAACAACTAAGGAAGACAGTGAAATGCTTACTTACAAGCCCTTAACCAACAATGCAGTTTAGAAAAATAATTGATGAGTAAAAAACATTAAATAAAAATAGTTAGAGCAGCAGTAAAATAACAGTAGCGAGGCTATAAACAGGGGTACCGGTTAGTCGAGGTAATATGTATATGTTGGTAGAGTTAAAGTGACTATGCATAGATAATAACTAGAGAGCAGCGGCAGTGTAAAAGGAGGGGGCGGGGGGGGGGGACAATGCAAATAGTCTAGGTAGCCATTTGATTAGCTGTTCAGGAGTCTTATGGCTTGCGGTCGGAGGCCAAGCAGTTGCCATACCAGGCAGTGATGCAACCAGTCAGTAGGGCTGGGCGATATGGCCAAAATATCATATGGTATTTTTCAAATTTAACGGTATGACGGAGGGATTGAGCGCTTTTCAGGGATAAGCAGAATTAATATTAGCAGCACAGATGCGCAGCACAGTTCTGTTCAGTAGCGAGAAGGACACACCACACCCGGCACACACAGCCTAGCCTACATTAGCTGGTGAGCTTCAGGGGAGCAGGTGATGAGTGTGGGCAGACAGGCTCCACTCAGGCTCCACCTCCGATTATACACATCGCACAGGCGACTCTCTTACTTCCTCGTAGCTAAACAGACACCACCAGCCTTCTAGTTAGATACCCTTTGGCTGGTTAAAAACACAAGCTGCTTTACGAAATTAAAAATATTAGCACCATTAAGTTTAATAGCAAAACAACAGTCTAGCTCTGTTTATCTCTCCCTTGAGTATAAAATGTTTTTGAATTTGTAGTCCCGCTCAACCCTCACACTCTCCCCAATGCATTTCATAGCCAGGTTCTGTAGTCAACATAGTCTACCAGCCAAGTCTCCCTCTTTGACTCAGAGAAAAAGGCTTGATTCTAGCCATTACAGTTCAAAATATATGACCTATAATACCAGCATCACATTTTCTTATTTCTATCGTGGATTGGCAGGCCGCATTTTACATTCATAAAGAATATCGCTGGCCGTTCTAAAACTATGTTACTTGTGGACCGGACCGTTAACCATTTGTTTAGGCTACACCTTGTTCAGTTATGTTACCTCATTACCTAGCTACAGCTAACAATTGTTCAGCAGGAGATCACATTTTGGAACGTTTCGATAGAAATGTGCTATATAGAACAAACATGCCTCTCTGACATGTTGAATAAGAAATAATGTTGGCTCCATTCATGGAATTTCTATCTGCAACGTTCGAGAACGTTTTGCAACTGAACGTGGTCCTGGTAACATTATCAGTAGCCTAAATGCAAACATTTGGTGGCACAGAAAGAAAGGAAAATGGATAGCAAACAATTTAATGACTAAATCCCTCTTGCCACTACACTAATCAAATCAAACTTTATTTACAGCACATTTCAGACATGGAATGCAACACAATGTGCTTCACAGGAAAATAAAAACTAAAAACAATTAAAATAAAGATGAAATATTTACAACACAACAAACAAAAGAATAACAATTAAAACTAATGACTAAAAAGCACCCCAAGGAAAAGCAAAGCTAAAAAGGTATGTTTTAAGATTTCTTTTATAAACGTCCACAGTTTCGGCCCCCCTCAGGTTCTCTGGTGGGCACTATATCTGACAGGGTAAATAATTTTATTTTGAGTTAATGTGAACCCAGTGACTCAGAGCAAGGGGACTCGGACTTTAACCATAGGGGCTCGTGAGTCAACCATTGGTGAATCAGACATGGACTTGGACTCGAGAACAAATCAAAATCAAATCAGATGTTATTGGTCACATACAAGTGTTTAGCAGATGTTATTGCGGGTGTACCGAAATGCATGTGCTTCTAGTTCCGACAGTGCAGCAATATCTAACAAGTAATATCCAACAATTTCACAACAAATACCTAATACACATAAATCTAAGTAAAGGAATGGAATCAAGAATATATAAATATATGGATGAGCAATGTCAGAGCGGCATAGATTATATTGTAGTATAGAATACAGTATATACATATGAGATGAGTAATGCAAGATATATAAATATTATTAAAGTGACCTTATTAAAAGTGACTAGTGTTCCATTTATTAAAGTGGCCAATGATTTCAAGTCTGTGTATGTAGGCAGTAGCCTCTCTATGCTTGTGATGGCTATTTAACAGTCTGATGACCTTGAGATAGAAGCTGTTTTTCTGTCTCTCAGTCCCAGCTTTGATGCACCTGTACTGACCTCGACTTCTGGATGATAGCGAGGTGAACAGGCAGTGCCTCGGGTGGTTGTTGTCCTTGATGATCTTTTTGGCCTTCTTGTGACATTGGGTGCTGTAGGTGTCCTGGTGGGCAAGTAGTTTGCCCCCGGTGATGTGTTGTGCAGACCGCACCACCCTCTGGAGAGCCCTGAGGTTGTGGGCGGTGCAGTTGCTGTACCAGGCGGTGATGCAGCCCGACAGGATGCTCTCAATTGAATAGAACTCAATTGAATAGAACTGCTGTTTCCGCTGGACCTTTCCGCGCGCCGCCTTGGGTAGTTTGGAAAGTGTACTGAATGCTAGAACAACAAAGAGGAATTTGGACATAAATGATGGACATTATCGAACAAAACGAACATTTATTGTGGAACTGGGATTCCTGGGAATGCATTCTGATGAAGATCATCAAAGGTAAGTGAATGTTTATATTGTTACTTCTAACTTCTGTTGACTGCATAATATGGCGGCTATATTTGTGTCTTGATTGGGCTCTGAGAGCCGACTCAGATTATTGCATGGTTTGCTTTTTCCGTAAAGCTTTTTTGAAATCTGACACAGCGGTTGCATTAAGGAGAAGTGCATCTAACAGTCCATGCATAACAGTTGTATCTTTTAGAAATGTTTATTATGAGTATTCCTGTAAATTGATGTGGCTCTCTGCAAAATCAAAGGATGTTTTGTGACTTCTGAACGTAAGGCGCCAATGTAAACTCAGATTTTTGGATATAAATATGAACTTTACCGAACAAAACATACATGTATTGTGTAACATGAAGTCCTATGAGTGTCATCTGATGAAGATCATCAAAGGTTAGTGATTAATTTTATCTATATTTCTGCTTTTTGTGAATCCTCTCTTTGGCTGGAAAAATGGCTGTGTTATTCTGTGAATAGACACTCACCTAACATAATCGTTTGGTTTGCTTTCGTCGTAAAGCCTTTTTGAAATCGGACACTGTGGCTGGATTTACAACAAGTAAATGTTTAAAATGGTGTAAAATACATGTATGTTTGAGGAATTTTAAGTATAGGATTTCTGTTGTTTTGAATTTGGCGCCCTGCACTTTCACTGGCTGTTGAAGAGGTGGGACGCTAACGTCTCACGTACCCTAGAGAGGTTTTAAAGGGACTGTCAACTTAGTGTGTGTAAACTTCTGACCCACTGGAATTGTGATACAGTGTAAGTTAAATAATCTGTTAGTAAACTATTTTTGGAAAAATTATGCACAAAGATGAAGTCCTTAACCGACTTGCCAAGACCATCGTTTGTTAACAAGCAATTTGTGGAGTAGTTGAAAAACGAGTTTGAATGACTCCAACCTAAGTGTATGTAAACTTCCGACTTCAACTGTACACCCCCAATCTTCTTCTTCCCGGAGAGATGTTTATTCCTGTCGGCGCGATGAACTGAGAATCCAAATGGCTGGACTGACTCCGACGGTATATCCTGAGTGAGCCATGTTTCCGTGAAACAGAGTATGTTACAGTCCCTGGTGTCTCTTTGGAAAGAAACCATTGCCCTGATCTCGTCAACTTTGTTATCCAGGGACTGAACGTTAGCGAGTAATATACTCAGAAGCGGTGGGTGGTTTGCACGCCCTCTAAGTCTGACCAGAAGACCGCTCCGAATCCCTCTTCTCCGCCGCCGTTGTTTTCGGCCTCTGGAATCAGTTCAATTGCCCTGGGTGGTGCAAACAAAGCATCCGCTTTGGGAAAGTCGTATTCCTGGTCGTTATGCTGGTATGTTACAGCCGCTCTGATATATAATAGCTCTTCTCGGCTGTATGTAATAACACATAACATTTTCTGGGCTAACAATGTAAGAAATATTACTCAAAAAACAAAATACTGCAAAGTTTCCTAAGGACTAGAAGCGAGGCAACCCTCTCTGTCAGTGCCATTATGGTTGGGACTCGATTCGGACTCGAGGTTTAGTGATACGACTATATCACTGGGCGAAACAGTCATTAGCTCCCGTTCAAAGTCATTAACCCCATTCTAATTTTGGAGATCGGTATGGCTGTGGCATCTGTGCAATGCTGGCAATAACAATGGCAATGACGTGACCGAGTGATGGAGGTGCAACCCATTGTGTGACTCTCTCTCTCTCTCTCTCTCTCTCTCTCTCTGCGCTTGTGAGTTTCTGTATGTTTTGTACACTGTTAGCCATTTTTGTAATTTTATCAGTAACTTACTGTATTAATCAACAGTAGATACTGTATAAACTGAATACAGTATATTACCATAGATTGCACAGTACCAGACCAGAAGACCACCCCAGAACCCAAACCCTGACAACAGCAAACACGACCCCCAAACCCCCCTATCCCCTCCAAGAAACCGTTTCCCTCTCCTAGACCCCTCACCATACCATAACTTCTCCCCTCAGCCCATTGCAACCACTGATCGCTCCTCACTGCCCCCTACTGTCCCTTATTCCCCTCCCGCCACCAACTGCCCCTGACTCCCATACCCCCTACTGCCCCTGACTCCTCCACCCTGCTCCTTAGTGTCCCAGATCCACCACCTTAGCCCTCCCTGCCCCTGTTCCCGCATAGCAGCAAGCCAGAAAGACCCCCCGGACACTCTGAGCCACGAGGAGTGCTTCTCACGGTCTCTGTAATCTATGTCGGCTGGGTAGGGAGACAGTATGTGCGCAGGATACCTACTGTTTGTGTGGAAGTATACCTACTGTTTGTGTGGAAGTATGTGCGCCGCTATAAAATGGATGTCTTTGTATTGTGGACTTCAGAACGTTCTCGTGAATAAACATTTGACTATTGTAGGCTGGGCCTCTGTCTGTTTTCATTTCAGCCAGTATCTTACAAATCCTGGGTTGCAGACTGAGTAGTTAATTGAAGTTCAGTTTATGAACATTGAGAACATAATTCTCGTAACAGAGTTACAATAGGCTTCACAGCGAAAGCATGCGATGCGATTGTTTGAGGACGGCGCCCCACATCAACATATTTTTCCACCGGCACAGGCTTCATAAAATCACAAATAGCGATTAAATATTAATTTACTTTTTGAAAATCTTCCTCTGATTTGCAATCCAAAGGGTCCCAGCTACAACATGTATGGTCGTTTTGTTAGATAAAATCCTTCTTTATATCCCAAAAGGTCTGTTTAGTTGGCACCATTGATTTGAGTAATCCACTTGTTCAACATGCAGAGGAAGGAATCCAAAAAGCTACCGCTAAACTTTGTTAAAACAAGTCAAAATACATTTATATTTAATTCTCAGGTACCCTAAAATGTAATTAAACCATAATATTTCATATGGAAAGAAGTATGGTCAATAGGAAAGCAAAATTAGCAGGTGCGCATCCTCTTTGTTGAGCGCATAGACTGATTTCCAACTCTGACTCCCAGTCCTAAAACTCAAAATTCTTTCTCGTTTGGGAAAAAACAAGCCTGAAACTTTGAACAAAGACTGTTGACATCTAGTGGAAGCCATAGGAATTGCAATCTGGGAGCTGGAATTGCATATGCCGCTATGCTTTCCATTATAAGAGCATGGGCTCTCAAAAACAAAATCTGGATGGTTTTTCTTTGGATTTTCTCCTACCATATCAATTGTGTTATAGTCTCATACATTATTTTAACATTTCTACAAACTTCAAAGTGTTTTCTATCCAATAATACTAATTATATGCATATCCTGGCTTCTGGGCCTGAGTAAGAGGCAGTTTACCTTGGGCAAGTCAGTCAGACAGGAAGTCGAGAAAAATAGACCCTAGCCTGAAGAAGTTTTAACATCATTAGGGCACATGGTCTATACACATTGGTATCCTACATCCACAAGACAGATAAGAAAGCCAGCTACTTCGAACTGTACTTTGCCACCCCTATCCCCAGAACCCTGAGGAGGAGGATCACTATCCTTCTCAGGGATCACGCCATCACAGACTTCCACAAAGACCCGGACCAGGGAGGGCAGTATGGGGGGTGGCAAGATGAAAGGACATCAACATGTAAACCGCCCTCTGTGCCGCCCAGACCAAAACCCCAGACCAGTCCTCGGGTCTTCAGAGTCCAACCTCGCCGCCGCATCGCTACTTCTCCATGCCCCACACCACCAATCATGGCCGGAGCACCAGACAAAGCATGGAGGAGGGACCAACCATCTAACCTTCACCCGGAGTGAGCAGACCACAGGGGAATGCCACCATTGACCTCCGGGTCTAGGGCTCCCTATTGTGTCTGCTTGCTCCTCAGGTTGTCCTTCCTCCCCTCTGCAGGCCCAGTCACAGCACCAGCATCCACCCAGTACCCGGTTTCCAGCACTAGACCACCAGATGAGACGCGGAGGAGAAAGATCAGACCTTCACCAGGAGCGAGCAGACTACAGGAGAGTACTACCTGTAGTACTACCTACAGGAGTACAGACCTCTGGGTCTTGGAGCTACATTGTTGCTTGCTCTTCTTCTTTGGGTTTGCGGATTGCATCAAACTTTTAAGGTGCATACACAGTGCTGAAGTGCGAGGCCAGTCACAACCTACCTACAATAAATTATTTTCATTATTCATGTTCCTAAAAGGAAAAAATTGCACCACTATTTAATAAAAAATATAAAAATCACCACCCCATTCCACTATTTTCCCCCTAACTGATTCTACACCAGGCCTGGGAGGATGGGACTCTTCCGTTCAACACACCTTGTAACTCTTCTGCAGCAAAACCCCCAACATCTATTTTCTGTGATTTACCTGCCATTTCTGCAGTACGGTTGATAATCATGGCAATGAATGCTAAGAAGCCAACTTTACCCAAAGCACAAATTCGGATCACTCTGTATTGTACTCTAGGTCTACTACTCACCCCTTTGACCCATCATCCTCTACTCTCTTCACTGCCTCAGAATATGAAACCTTCTGTTCTACTCTGACCCTGGCAATCTCAACCTGTCTATCGCACCGGACAGTTCTGATCCCCAGCAACATAGGCACCCCCAGAATTGACATGCCATTTTTTCCCCACCGATACTACACATTCCTTTGTCCATGCCCTCCAACACACTTCTCACATCTATTCATCTCCCTCCTACACACTACTAAAACATAACCATAGTCTTGGCATCTGCACAAAAGCTCTCATTGGAAAAATGACATATCCTAACTCAACACTTAAAGCCACACCAGCAATCACTCCTTTCATAGGTTTAGAAAGGCACACACCTGTCTATATAAGGTCCCACAGTTGACAGTGCATGTCAGAGCAAATACCAAACCATGAAGTTAAAGGAATTATCAGTAGAGCTCTGAGACAGGATTGTGGCAAGGCACAGATCTGGGAAAGGGTACCAAAAAGTGTCTGCAGCATTGAAGGTCCCCAAGAACACAATGACCTCCATCATTCTTCAATGGAAGAAGTTTGGAACCACCAAGACTCTTCCTAGAGTTGACCGCCCAGCCAAACTGAGAAATCAGGGGAGAAGGGCCTTCGTCAGGGAGGTGACCAAGAACCAAATGGTCACTCTGACAGAGCTCCAAAGTTCCTCTGTGGAGATGGGAGAACCTTCCAGAAGGACAACCATCTCTGCAGCACTCCACCAATCAGGGCTTTATGGTAGAGTGGCCAGACAGATACCATTCCTCAGTAAAAGGAACATGACAGCCGGCTTGGAGTTTGCCAAAAGGCATGTAAAGGACTCTCAGACCATGAGAAACAAGATTCTTTGGTCTTAAAATAACTAGATTTAACTCTTTGACATGAATGCCAAACGTCACGTCTGGAGGAAACCTGGCACCATCCCTACGGTGAAGCATGGTGGTGGCAGCATCATGCTGTGGCGATGTTTTTCAGGGGCAGGAACTGGAAGACTAGTCAGGATCGAGGCAAAGATGAACAGAGCAAAGTACTTGATGAAAACCTACTCCAGAGTGCTCCGGTCCTCAGACTGGGGTGAAGGTTCACCTTCCAACAGGACAATGACTCTAAGCACACAGCCAAGACAACGCAGGAGTGGCTTTGGGACAATTCTCTGAATGTCCTCGAGTGGCCCATTCAGAGCTCGGACTTGAACCCGATCGAACATCTCTGGAGAGACCTGAAAATAGCTCACCTTCCAACCTGACAGAGCTTGAGAGGATTTGCAGAGAAGAATGGGAGTAACTTCCCAAATACAGGTGTGCCAAGTTTGTAGCATCCTACCCAAGAAGACTCAAGGCTGTTATCGCTGCCAAAGGTGCTTCAACAAAGTACTTAGTAAAGGGTCTGAATACTTATATAAATGTCATATTTCAGTTTTTTATATTTGATAAATTAGCAAACATTTCTAAAAAACAGGTTTTGACTTTGTCATTATTGGTTATTGTGTGTAGATTGATGAGGTAAAAAAATATTTGATTAATTATAGAATAAGGCTGTAACCTATCAAAATGTGGAAAAGTCAAGGTGTCTGAATACTTTCCAAAGGCACTGTACCTTAGTGCCTTGTTGCATATATTATTGTGGAGTCACTACAATGTTGTTGATGCATCCTTAGTTCTCTCCCATCACAGCCATTGAACACTGTAACTGCTCACCAATGACCTCATGGTAACATCCCTGAGCAGTTTCATTCCTGTCCCGCAGCTCAGTTCAGAAGGACACTGTATCTTGTCTGGGTTGTTTAATACATAATGAACAGCACAATTATTAATTAGACCATGCTTAAAGAGATATTCAATGTCTGATTTGTTGTTGTTACCCATCTACCCAATCAACTGCGTTTTTTTATGAGGCTTTCGAAAAGCTCCCTGGTTTTTGTATTTGAATCTTGAAGTTCAATACTTGACTGAGGGACCTTACAGATGTTGAATGTATGGGGGATGGAGGAAGTGTTAGTTACTTAAAAATGAGTCCATGTAACAATTAATGTGATTTGTTAAGACACATTTTGCTAATTAACTAATTTAGGTTTGCCTACACAAAGGGCCTGAATACTTATGCAACAAATATATTTTAATTATTACATTTTTTATTCATAATTTTTTTTAAATCACCTTTTTCTTCCACTTGACATTAGTGAGTATTTTGTATAGATTGTTGACTAAATGTTTTATTCATTTTAATACCACTTTATAACACAATAAAATATGAAGAAATCCAAAGGGTCTGAATACTTTTGCAAGGCAAGATAGCTAATTAAAAGGTAAGCCGTGCCTTTTTCCTCAGCACATACTGTAAATGAGTTCCTTAATCACTGTGTGGATCCTTGTGTATGTTTAAAGTGCTTTAGGAACCAGATATCCAATGCGAAAACCCTTAAATGTCCATATGCCTGCTGTCAAATTGGAAATTAAAGTGTACGTGCATGCCTCTGATTTGATGTCTGATTTTTAGATAGGGAGAGCTATAAAAATGTACTTTACATATCATATTTAGGATACACTTTAACGGTTAACCATGGACACTTGACCTAAACACTGAACTAAGATCTGTTATATTTTTCACCTTGAACAGTTAAGGTTTAGCTTGAGGAAGGGTAGCGCCTAGATCTGTGCCTATGGTCATTATCTATGCTGAGGTGCCATAACAGAGCATGTGCCGGGAGTCACCAGAGGGGGCAGCACCTCCCCACAACAACAACAACCCTCGTCCCTCCATCCCCTATTATTGGATCATGGGAAACACTGACTTACAGATGATGACGACCATCGTCTACCTCTCTCTCTTTCTTTCTTTCTTTCTCTCTCTTTCTCTCTCTCTCACTTACTCACAGCCCACTGCTCTGCTCTACCAATAATGGAGTGACTTATGTTATTGTTATTGTATGACAGGCAGATGAAGCAGGCAGCATAAAATGGAAAAGCAATTAGCTTTAGCTAGGTTCAGGGTTGTATTGCGAGTGTGATGATGCATGTCTCTGGCTCTCCTGCCTCATTCCTGCGTCACTTTCCTACCCAGTCCTCTGTGCACAGCTAATACAGCCACGTCACATACACTTAGTATCCAAAATATTTTACGAACACCTGCTCTTTCCATGACATATACTGACCAGGTGAATCCAGGTGAAAGCTATGATCCCTTATTGATGTCACTTATTAAATCCACTTCAATCAGTGTAGATGAAGGGGAGGAGACAGGTTAAAGAAGGATTGTTAAGTCTTGAGACAATTGAGACATGGATTGTGTGTGTGCCATTCAGAGGGCGAATGGACAAGAGAAAAGATTTAAGTGCCTTCGAACGGGGTATAGTAGTAGGTGCTTTGTGTACCGGTTTGTGTCAAGAACTGCAACGCTGCTGGGTTTTTCACGCTCAACAGTTTCCTGTGTGTATCAAGAATGGCCACCACCCAAAGAACATCCAGCCACCTTTACACAACTGTGGGAAGCATTGGAGTCAACAGACTATTGGAGGCGCACAGTACTACATAGAGCCATGGCTACATGGAACTCTATTCCACATCAGGTAACTGATGCAAGCAGTAGAATGTATTGTTAATATGTGGTGGAGTGGTGACCTGAGGGAACACACTGAATGTGTTGGGTAAGGTGTTATGAACTGTATGTAACGGTCTTATGTTGCTGGACCTCAGGAAGAGTAGCTGCTGGGGATCCTTAATAAATAGAAATACAAACATGGGCCAGCATCCCTGTGGAATGCTTGACACCTTGAGTGTCCACCATTCTCCACCATTGTCTCAATTGTCTCAAGCCTGACGAAATTGAGGAAAATGTTTGGTATACTCAGTGTATGTCCTCTATTAGGGACTATGGTTTCAGCACAGTCATTATTTTAATTAATTCTGTAATGTCTAAGTGAAGCTGTCAGATTGATCTTATGAACAATACTTTAACTCTTAGTGTGTAATGAATTCCGTCTACCAGTAGTATGTGTGTGAGTAAGGATTCTATGTTTAAATCGAGCCATCTTTAGAGGAGCTGTAATAACTATTTTGATCACTAGTATTACTACTGTATATATGCAAACACCGTTACCCATTTGGTTTATAGGGTTTAATCAATGACTGAGGAAGTTTTACCAATAGGTCAAGACGACGACACAAGTATGATTTATGTACAAAAAGAGATTTAATTGAAAAGTTTGTATTAAAAAAAAAATCTCTCCAGATCTCTATCATTCATGTCATACAGCTAAACTGAAAGAGAATATCTAACACCAGGCAAGCCACATAGTGACAATGATGAATCTAACTAGAATAGCCCTATCCAACCCAATAGCCATACGTGTACCATGGAGTTCAATGCATGGAGACAACACACGTGTAATGTACCCCAAAAAAACAGATGTACTTTTAGATCAATTATTCCAACATTACCACAGATAGGAATATAAAAAGGAGTTAAATAACATTCATAGCTCTTCCAAATTTAAGTAAACCTTGTTTTATTCCCTTCAGACAACTTCAGTGCATCCATCCACAATTGAAACAAATTGTGTAAAAAAAAAATATTACAGGAATGCAAAACAAAAGGCCATGTAAAGATATGCAAACTCTGGGATTTCTCACTCTTAAACATCGACAATAAATAAATAAGCTACAAGAGTGTGGAACGTCTACATGTTCTGAAGAAATGAAAAGCATAGGAAGAAAATAACCTGCACAATATATGTATTGAAAAAGAACCCATGAATATTGCATTGATAGTGCATTTCACACTTAAGCCATGGATACATTAGTTCAGGGCAGGAGAATTATAGTGCCAGCTACGAGATGGGGGAAAGGCAATACATTTAAATAAAATACATTTCCAAGGGGCTAAACACACAAATATGTAGTTTTAATACACATTCAGAAATGAAAGGATTCAATTTTGAGAAATCTAAACAACTGAGGCTGTAGTATGAGTGAGCAGCTTAGTAAGGGGGTGCAGTGTGAGTGAGTTGTGTTTCAAGTATTCCATGGGGAACACATCCCCCCCCCCTCTTATGATCCCTAAGCATGCTGGGTGGTGTAGTTGACCACACTGTTATGGAGGAAGACAACTCATCTCCATCATGACAGGGTGGGATACGTACAAACAAACCAGCCGGAAAGGGTTATAACAAATCAAAAATTTGGACAAAAGCCCCGAGAAGCAGCTTTCAAAAAGGCACTACAAACCAAAATGTTTAAAAATAAAGTATTCTCCTAGCTCTATGAGAGCAGCCATGTCTGTCTGAATAGGGGGCTTTAAACCAGATGCATAAACCCACCGTTATAACAAATTAGAAAATAATAAAGTACAAAATAAATAGTCACTGGTAAAGACCGCCCCAAACAGCAAATGTCCCACATTAGGAAACAATGAGGTATAAAAATAAAAGATCAAAAGGTAGAACAAACTGTAATAAATGATAATAATTCCATACAAAAAAAATGTATTCTGCCTGCTCAAGCCAGTGGGGCATAAGGACCAGAGCCCTTTAAGTCCAGTTATCTCCTCTTTTCTCTCATCCCCTCTTTCATAGGCTCTCCTTGCTGGAGCTTGTGCTAGATATGTCCGTGTCGATGGTCCTCAGCCGGATGTCACCATTCTCCGTCTTGGAGGACATCGACACTTCCCCAGCCAACCGCATCCACGGGTGGTCCAGGATCTGTTCCAGAGTAGGCCTATCTGAGGGCCGTAACGACAGGCACCACTTGATCAGCTGCTGGCACTCTGGAAGGAGGGAGAGAAAAGGGGAAAACATGAATGAGTATTTTATTTTGTGGGAGAATCTCAAGCGGGAGATAGAGGTGTATAGGAACACACAAGAAAAGAAAAAAGAAATGAGTGTTTAGAAATATGTTTTAAGATTAGAAATGAGCGTTAAGCAATGTGTGTATGATTGTAGGTTGTATATTGGAGGTAGTACACACCATTAGACACTCTCCTCCTGAAGTACAGTCTCCCCTGGAGGATTTCCTCGTCTTGCTCAAAGGGGATGTCTCCACAGACCATGTCATACAGAAGCACCCCTAGCGACCACACCGTAGCCGAGCGCCCGTGGTATCTATGGAAGCGGATCCACTCTGGCGGGCTATATACTCTTGTACCTGGAGGAGAAAAAGGGGGGAAAGGCTCATTAGTGAGGTTTTACTTCTATAATAGTGATGTTTTACTTCTATAATAAACATCAAACAGTTTATTTGGGGCATTTAATGTGACAATAACAGGACCATATTGCAATATTGTAGGATTTTGTAAGATACTATAAATTGATATTTTAAAAAAATTGACAGATAATGTCTCTATAAAGGCTGAACAAGGCAAGTGTAATTCCATTCAAACAAGGACTTATACTGGCGTTATAATGCCCTTTTCTTTCCACAACTCGGGCATGAGTAACTTGGCTACCCAAAAAAACTTGAGTGCAATGCGAGCTATCATGTGACATGAATCAGCCCAAGCTCAGGTTTCACAACAAACAGATGTTACGTGGCAGCTGGCCCAATAGCCATTACCTAGGCTTTGAAATGGGCGTTTCTTGTAACATAACAGGCAATGATCAACATATAACAATAACCTATTTTACTACACTAGTGTGTTATATTATTGAATAATATGAAATAATGTAAAGCACCTTTATAAATAACTACTAGGACAACAAAGTGAACATGGCTGATAACGTTACCACCCGAGGGAAAACATTTCATGAGGTACCAAAAACAAACCACTGCGTCACAGCGTTGTGTGGACACACCCGCCAATAGAGGGGGTGGAAGAGAAATTACCAGCTGATGATCTAATAAGGCAAGTAGCTATCTATACTAAAGCCAAAAAGACTCCAAATCTAATAAGGGTAAACCAAAAAGTCTAAAATAACTGGAGTCAAACAAATATATCTGAAGGCAAGTCAAGGGTCAGTGCAGACCATCATGCACCTTCAAAAACAAAACCAGAAAATACAATGGAGCCACTGCTGGCCAAAGGGAAGGGTAGGGTACGTACCGTCAAAGTCAGTGTAGACTGTGTCCTTGAGAATCGCCCCTGAACCAAAGTCAATAAGTGTGAGGTCCCCAGTGCGTAGGTCTACAAGCAGATTTTCATCTTTGATATCTCTGTGAACTACTCCGCTGCTGTAGCAGTGGCGAACAGACTCCAAAACCTGACGGAAAAATCCCTTCGCAGTCTCCTCGTCCAAAGCGCCCTTCTCAGTTATGAAATCGAAAAGATCCTTGACCAGCTCCGGTCGTTCCATGACAATCAACCAGCCGTCTGGTCGCTCATACCAATCCAGGAGTTGTATAACCCCTCGAAACGACGAACTGACTTTCTTCAATAAAATAATCTCCAAAGGCACGATCACACCATTCTGTAAGAAAACATGAATCACAAATGAGTTGAGTTACCTAGAATCGATTCAAATATCAAACAACGACAACTAGCATGGGTGAAAAACATAAACAAACCGGAGTGGTGATACTTACAATAGTACCCCATTCGGTCACCCGCTCCTTCTGCACATGTTTCACTGCGACCTAATTTCGGGGTTAAAAATACACATTAGATACATTATAGCCAGACGTGAAGACATACATTGTAGCAACAACTAAATTAGTCAATAACCATGAGATGGATGCCTTGATGGCGCCATGTGCCGAGATCAAAGCATTCCTATTCTTACCGGTGCGTCATCGGAGAGCCGACTACCGGCATAGACTGTGCCGAATCCACCGCTGCCGAGCACGGATCCCACCTTGTAAACCTTTCGAATGGCTCCTTTTCCACTTTAACTGAAGAAACATCAAATTGAGAGCAGATAAGAATAAACGATAGCCACTCGAGTCGCAGCCGTTGACTAGACTTTCCAGACAGTTACTAACTGATATTAGCTATGTTTGCTAATAAATCACCGTTGGCGTGCATATCCACCGCACGAAGCCATTTAAATAATTCCACGCACAGGATTTTAGAGTGAATTAAATAATTGTATTTGACTAACTATTGGACGCATTAATGATTGCAATATAAAGCTACTTCACTAAACAGTGCAACATTATTTCTGGCAATGTACGAAGAATGACAGCGGGTTCGAATCATACCTGGCTGGAGCTGTATTTTCACCGGTAAATGGTCCATGCTCAAAGGGTTGCAAATGTGCGAGAATGAGCCAAACTTTGACAGCAACATATTCGAACGGAAGACAACACGAAATCCTTGTTTATCTGAAAAGGTGGATCCCGATCCAATCCTATGGAAATATGATTGAAAAGGCTAACGCTAGCTAATAAATCCAGTGTGCCAACTCCACCCGCCCGTCGCTGTGACTCAAATACAGTGCCGCCTCTAGCTTTTCCAGATTAGAAACGCCGCGTACAAAAATAATCCTGTATCTTGATGTCTGCACTTGGAAGATTACAGTTTTCTTGAAGTACTGAAGGACACTTGCAGAGCGGTTAACTGCAATCGAAGAAGTTTGTAAGAAATCCAAGGGACTGTGTTGATATCACGGAACAGATTTGATCTCTGAGCTCTGGCACAGTCTTTCCCTACCTTTTCTATAACGCCAATATTTTTTGACGAGTGGAGGATGGTTATATCCCTCCGCCCCGAAAGACTACTCGGTATTTTACTGGAATTTGTTTTAATATCCAGCAATAATTAATTGAAATGTAGAGATTTAATATGATGATTCATACAATAAAAAAAATAAAAAACATTGTGTAATTTATCAGATATAAGGATATGTATACACGTACTACTTTCTCATAGTACGAGACGCCCAAAGATCTCTTGTCTGGAGGTTTTGCGCTGTGTTGACAAGCGACCCGGAGGACTCAACCAATAAAATGGTATATATATTTACCATGTTGTCGATTTGGACCAATCAAATGCTCATTATCATAAAGGGGTGATTTGCGCTGTTGATAAAACATTTACTGGAGACAGGAGATCAAGTTGAGACATAGGACGAGGTGTATAATTGTATAATAAGGCAGTTTATTCAAGTGTATAGATATCTGGCAAAGCGTGCAGCACGGCCCCTTTCTGTCTGATTCTTATGGAATCGTCGGAGAAGAGCCCGCTAAACATATTGTACAGATTATATATGCGGTACATGATGTAGGTTGATCTGGTAGTCTGGCCTTCTGATTGGTCGCTCCGGGTCGTGGGTAGTCCTGTTCGGCCTGATGTCGACGTTCCGTTGGCTCCCAACACAGTTCTTTGTCTTTAGTCCCAACCCTGAACATAGTGTGTGTGTGGGGTTGTTTTAGCAGATTCCTGTTCATGGGGGAGGGTTGTGTGTGTGGGTCTGTGGCTGTTATCTGATGAGAACAACATGTGTGGGGAAGAGAGGGGGATGGGTGCCTGTTGTGTCAAGTATAGCGTTTGTTGAGAAGTTTGTTATAACAAGTTTCCAGTATCTATTACAATTTCTTACAAATCCCCCTCTTCACGTCTTTATAGACGTGACATAAAAGTAAAAAACAAAACTATGGGATAAAATTTGTCAGAAGACAAATTTTTAATTCCCTCTCTTCACGTCTCACAAGAGACGTGACATAAAAGTATAAAAGACAAAGCTATGGGATAAAATTTGTCAGAAGACAAATTTTTAATTCCCTCTCTTCACGTCTCACAAGAGACGTGACATAAAAGTATAAAAGACAAAGCTATGGGATAAAATTTGTCAGAAGACAAATTTTTAATTCCCTCTCTTCACGTCTCACAAGAGACGTGACATAAAAGTATAAAAGACAAAGCTATGGGATAAAATTTGTCAGAAGACAAATTTTTAATTCCCTCTCTTCACGTCTCACAAGAGACGTGACATAAAAGTATAAAAGACAAAGCTATGGGATAAAATTTGTCAGAAGACAAATTTTTAATTCCCTCTCTTCACGTCTCACAAGAGACGTGACATAAAAGTTTCTTAGTCCTCAAATAGATAGACAGGTCCAGCTTCCCCATCAGCAAGCAATGGGAACATTTGGGCCCTTTCCTGATTAGGGTCTATGGCGGCAGTGATAACACGGCTAGCAAGCGTGCGCGCACATGGAATGCAACAGCATCCACAAAGTACAAGAATAGCCGCACAAACGGAAATAGATACCAGGACAGAGGAAACCAGCGTCTTATATTTACCAAAAGCATCCATCCATGAGTCCCACATAGAAGTGTCCACTCCAGAATGTTGTTTCATCTTACCATTAAAAACCAAACCAAATTAAGAAAACGAAACAAAAAAAATGTAATAAAAAAATAAGTAACTCCGCCAGAGTGTCTCTTTTGGGTCAATTTTTCCGGTCCCGAGCCAGGATAAAGGAGGGTTGGAATTGTGACATAAAAAAAACAAGAATCGACAGAAGAAAGTTAATTTGTAGTTGTAAACATATTTAGGGTGTTTTTTACTCACTTTTTGTCTCTCCCACGATGTTATTCCTCTCTCCTACAGCGTCCGTCACAATTACATGCACATGGCCAATTATGCAAATTAGGCGATGACGTCATTTAGCGACTTCTGGCGACTTTTAGGACAGCCAATAGCTACTTTCCTTACTGAGGAGTTGGCAACACTGCTAACTTTAAACATCAGCTATCTGAGCAGCTAACCGATTGCTGCAGCTGTTACATAGCCCATCTGTAAATAGCCCACCCAATCTACCTACCTCATCCCCATATTGTTTTTATTTACTTTCTGCTCTTTTGCACACCAGTATTTCTACTTGCACATCATCATCTGCTCATCTATCACTCCAGTGTTAATTTGCTAAATTGTAATTACTTCGCTACTATGGCCTATTTATTGCCTTACCTCCTCACGCCATAAAAACTCAACAGAAAGGGGATGTAGCTCAGTGGTAGAGCGCATGCTTCGCATATATGAGGTCCTGGGTTCAATCCCCAGCTTCTCCATTTTAAATTGTTGCATTGACACAACTCCTACAGAATGTTGAAGTTCTAAGCAGGAAACAGAGATGTGCTAAATAATTTGGTGTTGTAATCTGAAGAATATGCGTTCTATCCCTGGTCGTACATTTATAGAACAGAAGTGGCATGTTTGCCAACTTTTATGGCATCATTTTCAAAAACTGAAGTTCATGTGTTCCATCCCTGTCCGTGCCTTTATTAAGAATTGCTGCTATCATTTCATTGTAGTTTCAATGGAGTGGTGTATATAAAAAGTACATTGTATTAATATTGCTTTTTATCTGCAAATGAAATGGGATGAAAGCTCAGAGGGGGAGTGCATGCTATTTATGTATGAGGTCCTCGGTTCAATCCCAAGATTCTCCACTGAGATTATTTGTGTGCCAAATTCACATTTACACAACTACTACTTTCCAGAATGTCGATAAATATCTTTATGCATAGAGTGGCATGGTGGCAAAGTGGTAAGGCGTCGGTCTTGTAAACTGAAGATCATGGGTTCAAGTCCCATCCGTGCCTTACTGAAAGACACATGATACCATGGAAATAAATGTACTTTCATTGGAGGACTTTGTCTACAAAGAAAGATGTATCAATATGGAAACACAGCTGTTATAGTAAGGGGTTGTGGCGCCAAAGTTAATTCTCTGTCGAGTGTATATAGCTGGGCACATATATTTCCCTCAATAACTTTCAGTGTTGCCAAATTAGCGACTTTGTTTCTATATTTAGCAAGTATTCAGACTCCTCTACCGACACATTTTCAAAAAAGCGACTAGCGACAAATCTAGCGACTTTTTCTGGTGTTATTTGAGACTTTTGTTGACTCTGACGTGAAGCGGGTGCTGCCGTGGGCCCCATCCCCGTCCAAAAGCACTCACAGGTGGCCCAGTCCTCACGCAGCAGTCCCTCCCAGCTGCAGTCAGAGCAGAAGATGTTCACCCCTCCGCGTCCAGACTGCAAATGAATCGCACATGCGGGAAGCCGCAGCTGGATGTTCCCGCCCTGGCTTACATTAAAAAAAATAACTATAAACCTGAATTAGGGCCAGACTAGTTACCATAATCTTCTCACATTGCCATTGACAGTTTTTTCTATTGTCTCTTTTTGGTCCATCTAGATTGTTAATGTAGATTGTATACAAAAAAAATAAAAAATGTTATGGTTAAAAATGTTCATGTTTTACTGTGACTTGTTGTAGGCTCCTAAGTGGACCATAAGGTTAAAAACCAAACCAAATTAAGAAAACGAAACAAAAAAAAATGTAATAAAAATATAAGTAACTCCGCCAGAGTGTCTCTTTTGGGTCAATTTTCCCGGTCCCGAGCCAGGATAAAGGAGGGTTGGAATTGTGACATAAAAAAAACAAGAATCGACAGAAGAAAGTTCATTTGTAGTTCTAAACATATTTAGGGTGTTTTTTACTCACTTTTTGTCTCTCCCACGATGTTATTCCTCTCTCCTACAGCGTCCGTCACAATTACATGCACATGGCCAATTATGCAAATTAGGCGATGACGTCATTTAGCGACTTCTAGCGACTTTTAGGACAGCCAATAGCTACTTTCCTTACTGAGGAGTTGGCAACACTGCTAACTTTAAACATCAGCTATCTGAGCAGCTAACCGATTGCTGCAGCTGTTACATAGCCCATCTGTAAATAGCCCACCCAATCTACCTACCTCATCCCCATATTGTTTTTATTTACTTTCTGCTCTTTTGCACACCAGTATTTCTACTTGCACATCATCATCTGCTCATCTATCACTCCAGTGTTAATTTGCTAAATTGTAATTACTTCGCTACTATGGCCTATTTATTGCCTTACCTCCTCACGCCATAGAAACTCTACAGAAAGGGGATGTAGCTCAGTGGTAGAGCGCATGCTTCGCATGTATGAGGTCCTGCGTTCAATCCCCAGCTTCTCCATTTTAAATTGTTGCATTGACACAACTCCTACAGAATGTTGAAGTTCTAAGCAGGAAACAGAGATGTGCTAAATAATTTGGTGTTGTAATCTGAAGAATATGCGTTCTATCCCTGGTCGTACATTTATAGAACAGAAGTGGCATGTTTGCCAACTTTTATGGCATCATTTTCAAAAACTGAAGTTCATGTGTTCCATCCCTGTCCGTGCCTTTATTAAGAATTGCTGCTATCATTTCATTGTAGTTTCAATGGAGTGGTGTATATAAAAAGTACATTGTATTAATATTGCTTTTTATCTGCAAATGAAATGGGATGAAAGCTCAGAGGGGGAGTGCATGCTATTTATGTATGAGGTCCTCGGTTCAATCCCAAGATTCTCCACTGAGATTATTTGTGTGCCAAATTCACATTTACACAACTACTACTTTCCAGAATGTCGATAAATATCTTTATGCATAGAGTGGCATGGTGGCTAAGTGGTAAGGCGTCGGTCTTGTAAACCGAAGATCATGGGTTCAAGTCCCATCCGTGCCTTACTTAAAGACACATGATACCATGGAAATAAATGTACTTTCATTGGAGGACTTTGTCTACAAAGAAAGATGTATCAATATGGCAACACAGCTGTTATAGTAAGGGGTTGTGGCGCCCAAGTTAATTCTCTGTCGAGTGTATATAGCTGGGCACATATATTTCCCTCAATAACTTTCAGTGTTGCCAAATTGGCAAGTATTCTGACTCCTCTAGCGACACATTTTCAATAAAGCGACTAGCGACAAATCTAGCGACTTTTTCTGGTGTTATTTGAGACTTTTGTTGACTCTGACGTGAAGCGGGTGCTGCCGTGGGCCCCATCCCCGTCCAAAAGCACTCACAGGTGGCCCAGTCCTCACGCATCAGTCCCTCCCAGCTGCAGTCAGAGCAGAAGATGTTCACCCCTCCGCGTCCAGACTGCAAATGAATCGCGCATGCGGGAAGCCGCAGCTGCATGCCCCCGCCCTGGCTTACATTAAAAAAAATAACTATAAACCTGAATTAGGGCCAGACTAGTTACCATAATCTTCTCACATTGCCATTGACAGTTTTTTCTATTGTCTCTTTTTGGTCCATCTAGATTTTTAATGTAGATTGTATACAAAAAAAAATAAAAAAATAATGGTTAAAAATGTTCATGTTTTACTGTGACTTGTTGTAGGCTCCTAAGTGGACCATAAGGTTAAAAACCAAACCAAATTAAGAAAACGAAACAAAAAAAATGTAATAAAAAAATAAGTAACTCCGCCAGAGTGTCTCTTTTGGGTCAATTTTTCCGGTCCCGAGCCAGGATAAAGGAGGGTTGGAATTGTGACATAAAAAAAACAAGAATCGACAGAAGAAAGTTAATTTGTAGTTGTAAACATATTTAGGGTGTTTTTTACTCACTTTTTGTCTCTCCCACGATGTTATTCCTCTCTCCTACAGCGTCCGTCACAATTACATGCACATGGCCAATTATGCAAATTAGGCGATGACGTCATTTAGCGACTTCTGGCGACTTTTAGGACAGCCAATAGCTACTTTCCTTACTGAGGAGTTGGCAACACTGCTAACTTTAAACATCAGCTATCTGAGCAGCTAACCGATTGCTGCAGCTGTTACATAGCCCATCTGTAAATAGCCCACCCAATCTACCTACCTCATCCCCATATTGTTTTTATTTACTTTCTGCTCTTTTGCACACCAGTATTTCTACTTGCACATCATCATCTGCTCATCTATCACTCCAGTGTTAATTTGCTAAATTGTAATTACTTCGCTACTATGGCCTATTTATTGCCTTACCTCCTCACGCCATAGAAACTCAACAGAAAGGGGATGTAGCTCAGTGGTAGAGTGCATGCTTCGCATGTATGAGGTCCTGGGTGCAATCCCCAGCTTCTCCATTTTAAATTGTTGCATTGTGTTGATAAAACGTTTACTGGAGACAGGAGATCAAGTGGAGACATAGGACGAGGTGGATATTTGTATAATAAGGCCGTTTAATCACATGTAAAAATATCTTAGTATATCGTGCAGCACGGCCCCTTCTGTCTGATTCGTATGGAATCGTCGGAAAAGAGAGCGCTCTAAACAGTTCATACAGATTATATAGGCAACAAGCAAAGTAGGTTGATCTTGTAGTCTGGCCTTCTGATTGGTCGATCTGGGTCGTGGGTAGTCCTGTCCGGGCCTGATGTCGACATTCCATTGGCTCTTCACACAGTTCTTTGTCTTAGTCTCATCCAAAAGCATCCTGCATGTGCGTTTGTTTTCACAGGGCCCTATTCATGGGGGAGGGGAGTGTGTGTGTGGGTCTGCGGTTATTTATAAGGGTACAAAGTAGTGGGGGTATAGTGGGGATGGGTGCATGTTGTGCCAAGTATAGCTTGTGTTGAGAAGTTGTAAAACAAGTTACCAGTATCTAATACAATTTCTTACAAATCCCCCTCTTCACGTCTTATAGACGTGAATAAACTAGTTAAAATTTGTCAGAAGACAAATTTTTGATTCCCCCTCTTCACGTCTCACAAGAGACGTGACATAAAAGTTTCTTAGTCCTCAAATAGATAGACAGGTCCAGCTTCCCCATCATCAAGCAATGGGAACATTTGGGCCCTTTCCTGATTAGGGTCTATGGCGGCAGTGATAACACGGCTAGCAAGCGTGCGCGCACATGGAATGCAACAGCATCCACAAAGTACAAGAATGCCTGCAAAAACGGAAATAGATACTAGGATAGAGGAAACCAGCGTCTTATATTTACCAAAAACATCCATCCATGAGTCCCACATAGAAGTGTCCACTCCAGAATGCTGTTTCATCTTACCATTAAGGGTACGAAGTCCCTCCAATGCTACAGTCAGACTCCCATCCGTAGCTGTGTTGTTGGGAATGAAAGTACAACACTGTTCACCAAACATTGCACAGACCCCCCCCCGTTCTGCCAATAACATATCAACCGCGATTCTATTTTGAAATGCCATCAGGGATGTAGCTGCCAATTGTCCATGGACCGCCTCAAAGCCTTGTTGAGTCCAAAATCCCACATTATTAACCAAAAAACGAGAAAATGTTAAACCCTCAGGTCCATCCCTCTATACAACCTGTACCAGGTGGGCTCGTCGCCACCCGGGAACTTCAAACCTTCACAACAGGGAGGACAAACATCACTTTTTATTCATTCGACAACCTCTACTACAGCAAACCAAGGGTCCTCCTCTGTCAGGCCCACTCTCCTGCGAAAGCTTGATTCCGTAACAGCCTCTCCAACTGTAGCATCAAGCAACGGCATCATACCAGAGGTCCTTGCCACATCTGTAACAGACTTCTTCAAACAGGGTATGATACAGGCAGCACAGCACATGAGCATAAGAAAAACAACAACAACTAGAGACAGAAATCCAGTAACCATCATTGTAGTGTACTTACCAAACCAACCACCCAGCCAAAAACACACCTGGTGGGAAAATATGAATATTTTCGCCAAATTGGTTAGCTACTGTTGCTTATTTTTTTACAGTAGTTTGAATTTATAATGTAGAGTTCATTCTTTTGTGAAACAACATTGTGCCAGAAAAGAAAGAGGACCAAAATAAATGTTTCAACCAAGCAAGTTTGTTGGTAAAATACAGCCTCTCTATCTACACAACAGTGCCCGCACCGTGATGGAAGGAATAATACGTTCCCTCTCAAAATTTGAGCAGAGAAAATCTGCGTTGCAAGCGCCATAGGCCACCTATTTTGTGACGAAAAAACACAAAAAGCATTCATGTACTGAGTTGTGCTCCAAATCATTGCGTGATGTCTGCCTAACCTCTTAGTCCCATGCTGTTGACTGTAATACAGCAGGTGGCATATCCTAACACTTATGTTGGTGGAGTGGATGTTATACTAATTTTAACTAACCTAGAGACTTCTCCCAGACTTATTTCACAGCCTCCGTCAGCCCATCTTCCCCTCTGCTTCCCTCACTGCCTCATCTGTCACTCCTCTACCCAGCAGCAGCTCTCAATCCCAGGTAAACCCTAGGCCCAGTCACTGTGAACCTCAGCCCTAACATACCCCCAGACCTAACACACTCCTACCTTTATTCTTAGATGGTTTCACATAATTTGACTAACTGATAACATTATAAATGTGCTTTCTTTTCTCCTGTCCTTGTGACTTGACAGGGCCAGCTTCTCTCTTCCATGCACCTCTCAGCTGACCTACCGTCCATCAGTCATGACCACAGACTCGTCTCCGCAGCCCCCCTGCCTATCTCCTCCCTCATGGCCAATCAAACCAGTGGGACCGGTGAAGGTTCCTCCTATGTACAGAACTACATGCCTCTGTTCACTGCGCCAGTGCCACCTAGTGGTCAGGCTGGAGGCTCCTCCCTCATGCAACCCTCAGCCCCTCCCACACTGCCACACACCCAGCCCTGCCAAGGTGCTGTCACAGCAACATCAGTAGCCCCCCCACCCCTGGACGATGCCACAAGCCTGGACGGTTCCCCACCCCCATCTGTCATCACACACACTGCCTCCTCCATTGTTACACCCAGTGAGGCTGCCACCACCTTCAGTCAGGGCTCTGAGCTCAGCTCCTTAACCCGGGCTCCTCCACCACCACCACCCCCCCTCCAGCCCCTGGCACCCTCACCTGCCATCCCCCTCCAACCCCCCCATACTTTCGCCCTGCCCAGACCCATCCAGCCTTCTTGCTCCAGCAAAAAGACATGCCATGTGCAAAGGATAGTTCCTGCCAACCCCATCCCCTCATCTCACCTCATCCTAACAAGTGAGTTAATCACATCCCAAACTATTTCATTGTTGATGGATGAGAATGGTGTATTGATATTAATATTGAATGTAATATTGAATTAATTCATGCCTAGCAGGTGCTACTCCCAAAACACTACCATTTATTGAAGTGGGGGGTTACTGCTTCACTAGAGAGCCATCTCATATTGTGATCACACCACAAGGTGGCAATACTGTTTGTCATTTTTATAGTCAGTAAAGACTATTGTAAAGAAAAACTGAATGAAACCTAGTCAATATTTGCAAGCAATTGAGCCCAAATGATCCTAGCAAAGATCATCAATGACATCCAAGCTCAATATTAGAGATGAAATAAATGAGAGAAAATCAGCATTTATTCTGTGACTGTTGTAATGTCAAATATTTTGCTGTCTCAGCCCCCTTCCCAGGGCATACCAGTGCAGTGATTGTTACTCCAACTCCCCTGAAAGCAGACGTGGTTCCCTCAACTGGCGTGGTCATCGCCTCCTCAAGCCTATCAAGGGTAAGACCGTGTCTGCTCTGAAGGGCCTGCCTTACTTTACACTGAACCCAGTTTTATGTTAGTTCGTTTTCATTTAATTTGTGTTTTATTTCTTCCCATCCCCCTCTCTCTCAGGCTCCTGGATTTCATATCCTTCCACAGACTCCGAAGTCTCCCCAGCTCATTATCAATAAAGAGGACTGTACTGGTGAGTGACATACACCAAGCCCTTATTTTTTCTGTTGTATGTACACTAACCTCAGTCAAGTGTCCGAGGGTACTTTCCTCCTGTCTAACCTAAGCTATCGATCTAATAACTTTACATATGCATACAGAATGTGGCATGGTAACATTCATACACATTGTTTTTGGAATGTTTACAGCACTTCTGCTTTCCATAACATTATTGATTTGTCTTTGTGAGTTGGTGCTCACTGGTGTAGCAGTCTTTGTTGTGATGGTTTTTGGCAACTCTGGATTATCTGTGTCTCCCAGGGCATGAGGAGCGTGGCTCAGGTCAGGGGTCACCGTGTGGGTCAGAGCAGGTCTCCAGTCCTAAGTCTCCCCTCAGCAGCAGCAGCACAGCCCTCTCTAAGAACGAGTCCAACCAGGTATCATCAGCCCACATGCCTGCTTCTCTCTCTATCTCTGTGTGCGTTTCTTTGACTGTATAAATTCAGCTTTTTCAAGCAGGTCTGGTGCTGAGTGTGCCTGCCGTAGAAGCATTGTGGACACTGATCATTGTGATGATACTTGTCTCTCCTCCCTATCTGTTCCAGAGCCGTAGGGTGACCCACATCACTGCTGAACAGAAGAGGCGCTTTAACATCAACATTGGCTTCAAAACACTGAGCAGCCTGGTTCCCACTCTCAAGTCCCAGTCCAATGTAAAGCCATTATCTTGTCTGTCATCCATCTTCTGAGTCATCATACTCATATCTTCCAAATCTAGCTTTTGATGGCTTTTATTTCAAGTTCAGTTCAGAAGCATTGTGTATGCACATCCTGTTATTTTCAGATGCAGGGTACAAATAGTAAAGTAATGAAAGAAAGATGGATACCCTCACACTGTTGAATGTTCCAACATGCAACCCAAAGCTTCTATTTCAACTATTAAAAAAAACATATATATTTCTACATGACCTTCCCAATATCGGCACCCATTCTTGTTATGTTTAATACCAGATCAGTAATAAACCAATAAGTCACATTTGGGCAGTCTTGATACAACATTTTGAACAGCTGAAGGTACCGAGCTGTCTCATGGGACTCCAGGACCCCTAAACCCCTCGAGGACCAACACCACCAACACGGGCTGGACCACCACTGAGGCTCTCAGTACAACGGAACAACTGGATGACATCTCCGGCTGGCAACTTGACTCACAGCAAATCCCACACCATGGGACTCCAGGACCCCTAAACCCCTCGAGGACCAACACCACCACCACGGGCTGGACCACCACTGAGGCTCTCAGTACAACGGAATAACTGGATGACATCTCCGGCTGGCAACTTGACTCACAGCAAATCCCACACCATGGGACTCCAGTACCCCTAAACCCCTCGAGGACCAACACCACCACCACGGGCTGGACCACCACTGAGGCTTTCAGTACAGCAGAGGAACGCCCGGACATACACTGCACCTGCACCTTACACACCCCACACCCCATACAAAAGATAGGGGGTCATTAAGACCACAAAAATAGACCTCCAATAGCACTATAGAGTTACCATGACCATGGACTCTCAAAAATTACTTTCCTTTAGCCACTTTACTAGCACTATAGAGTTACCATGACCATGGACTCTCAATAAAACTTTCCTTTTAGTCAAAAAAAAAAGAAAAAAAAGAGGAGAAAAAAGGGGAGGGATATATTTAGATATATTCCTTTTCTTTTTTGGTTTCTTGAACTCGGGGCTACCATGACCATGGGCCTTGATGAAAAGAAACAATAAAATAGAACTAAATTAAAACCAAAAAAAAAACTTACCAACCCACCATCCTTCCAAAATACCTCTCATCTACACCCACCAGCACCCCCAACGGACGAGAACCTTTTTTCTCCAACTACTCTGGGGACCCCGACCTTGGCGACTCACCCGCGGCGAGTACACCCTAAGCAATTAGGCCCGGCCATACACCAAGAAAGAAGACAGGAGGAAATGGCTAGACCGGACTCCTCGGGACCCCTCGGGGTCCTGTTGGCAGACCTATCGGCACAACCCTCCCAACCCCGCACAAACAGGAGACTCACGTACCGCGCTGGACGACTATCTACCCCAGTTTAGAATTGGATTGGCAGTATGTCCAGTAGCGCGTGTTTCATCCTTGGGGTTGGGGCAGCTAAAAGCGGGGCTTTGGGTATGGCGCTGCGCCTGGAGTATCGCCTTGGCCGTGTAAATCCTGGGGTGCCCAGATTATGTCTGGCGGAGAATTGGATCCCACTAATTTTCACTGGGGGACCCCTTACCCCGCCGCACTAAGCCTGGACAACCGATCCACACTTTTTTACCTGGACTACGATCCAATTCACTGTTTAGGGAGGATATACCTCTGGAAACGCTACGATCCTGGAAGGGAGTTATTCCATTGGTCACTTTCACCCAAACCACTGAATTACCTAGGACCGAAATGGTAGGGATGGAACATGGCTATCAACTGTAACTCCTGGCAGACGTACAAACACAAAGGCCAGAGGTTGTTTTGCCTGATCCAAAAAAAAACGATAGACTTCCTGATACGTAGGACGGAACTCCTAAGGTGGATGTATGACAGCCGTGAAGAGGGCTTGCCTTTTGGGTTCTTATCTGCCCAAACCTATGGGAGTTCAATGACTTACCACTCGACAGGGACACATGGCAAACCAACTGAGGTCCGGACCTGCACAAGGTACGCAACTCGACGGTTTTGCCTGATCCTACGTTGAGTATACCCATACGGACCAGCTGGATTGGACTATACATGGGTTGATTCAGAGTTAGGCTCCTGGAAGGGAATAACCCCTGAAATACACACATGATTGAAAACATCCAGGACCTAAACTGACGAACACGGAAGTAAATACATAGACAACGTGGAGCTAAGCGAGAAGGATCCGAGAGGGAGTAAACTCCTAGGTTGCACTATGCTTTCCACATCCGTTGACAAAGCGGACCTAGACATCTTGACCCCACCACTCGATATGGACACATGGCAACCAACCGAGGACCAAACCTGCATAAGGGGCGCAACTCAAGGGATTTTGCCTGATCCTAAATCGAGTCGACAGACCTACCTAAACTTAATCATTCTAAAAAACTATACCTTACCCTAACCCGAACCCTAACCTTAACAATTCTAAAAAACCATACCTAACCTTAACCCTTACCCTAACCCTAACCTTAACCACTCTAAAAACTATACCTTACCCTAACCTCAACCCTAACCTTAACCATTTTACTAACTATACCTAACCCTAACCCCTACCCTACGGACAGACAACTCTTTAACCCTAGTCATGGGTTAATCTACAAGTGGGCACCATGGGGCCTACGACTTTGGCCGGCCGCGCCCGGACCCCTCCGGACCGCGCACATATGAGTGGAGTGCACCCCCTCCCTTCCCCCCTCCGGTTTCCACGTGTCAGAGATGGAAGTGGATCAACCGACTCAAAACTAGAACCCTAACCCTAACCCCTAACCCCTCTACCCAGCAGCAGCTCTCAATCCCAGGTAAACCCTAGGCCCAGTCACTGTGAACCTCAGCCCTAACATACCCCCAGACCTAACACACTCCTACCTTTATTCTTAGATGGTTTCACATAATTTGACTAACTGATAACATTATAAATGTGCTTTCTTTTCTCCTGTCCTTGTGACTTGACAGGGCCAGCTTCTCTCTTCCATGCACCTCTCAGCTGACCTACCGTCCATCAGTCATGACCACAGACTCGTCTCCGCAGCCCCCCTGCCTATCTCCTCCCTCATGGCCAATCAAACCAGTGGGACCGGTGAAGGTTCCTCCTATGTACAGAACTACATGCCTCTGTTCACTGCGCCAGTGCCACCTAGTGGTCAGGCTGGAGGCTCCTCCCTCATGCAACCCTCAGCCCCTCCCACACTGCCACACACCCAGCCCTGCCAAGGTGCTGTCACAGCAACATCAGTAGCCACCCCACCCCTGGACGATGCCACAAGCCTGGACGGTTCCCCACCCCCATCTGTCATCACACACACTGCCTCCTCCATTGTTACACCCAGTGAGGCTGCCACCACCTTCAGTCAGGGCTCTGAGCTCAGCTCCTTAACCCGGGCTCCTCAACCACCACCACCCCCCCTCCAGCCCCTGGCACCCTCACCTGCCATCCCCCTCCAACCCCCCCATACTTTCGCCCTGCCCAGACCCATCCAGCCTTCTTGCTCCAGCAAAAAGACATGCCATGTGCAAAGGATAGTTCCTGCCAACCCCATCCCCTCATCTCACCTCATCCTAACAAGTGAGTTAATCACATCCCAAACTATTTCATTGTTGATGGATGAGAATGGTGTATTGATATTAATATTGAATGTAATATTGAATTAATTCATGCCTAGCAGGTGCTACTCCCAAAACACTACCATTTATTGAAGTGGGGGGTTACTGCTTCACTAGAGAGCCATCTCATATTGTGATCACACCACAAGGTGGCAATACTGTTTGTCATTTTTATAGTCAGTAAAGACTATTGTAAAGAAAAACTGAATGAAACCTAGTCAATATTTGCAAGCAATTGAGCCCAAATGATCCTAGCAAAGATCATCAATGACATCCAAGCTCAATATTAGAGATGAAATAAATGAGAGAAAATCAGCATTTATTCTGTGACTGTTGTAATGTCAAATATTTTGCTGTCTCAGCCCCCTTCCCAGGGCATACCAGTGCAGTGATTGTTACTCCAACTCCCCTGAAAGCAGACGTGGTTCCCTCAACTGGCGTGGTCATCGCCTCCTCAAGCCTATCAAGGGTAAGACCGTGTCTGCTCTGAAGGGCCTGCCTTACTTTACACTGAACCCAGTTTTATGTTAGTTCGTTTTCATTTAATTTGTGTTTTATTTCTTCCCATCCCCCTCTCTCTCAGGCTCCTGGATTTCATATCCTTCCACAGACTCCGAAGTCTCCCCAGCTCATTATCAATAAAGAGGACTGTACTGGTGAGTGACATACACCAAGCCCTTATTTTTTCTGTTGTATGTACACTAACCTCAGTCAAGTGTCCGAGGGTACTTTCCTCCTGTCTAACCTAAGCTATCGATCTAATAACTTTACATATGCATACAGAATGTGGCATGGTAACATTCATACACATTGTTTTTGGAATGTTTACAGCACTTCTGCTTTCCATAACATTATTGATTTGTCTTTGTGAGTTGGTGCTCACTGGTGTAGCAGTCTTTGTTGTGATGGTTTTTGGCAACTCTGGATTATCTGTGTCTCCCAGGGCATGAGGAGCGTGGCTCAGGTCAGGGGTCACCGTGTGGGTCAGAGCAGGTCTCCAGTCCTAAGTCTCCCCTCAGCAGCAGCAGCACAGCCCTCTCTAAGAACGAGTCCAACCAGGTATCATCAGCCCACATGCCTGCTTCTCTCTCTGTCTCTGTGTGCGTTTCTTTGACTGTATAAATTCAGCTTTTTCAAGCAGGTCTGGTGCTGAGTGTGCCTGCCGTAGAAGCATTGTGGACACTGATCATTGTGATGATACTTGTCTCTCCTCCCTATCTGTTCCAGAGCCGTAGGGTGACCCACATCACTGCTGAACAGAAGAGGCGCTTTAACATCAACATTGGCTTCAAAACACTGAGCAGCCTGGTTCCCACTCTCAAGTCCCAGTCCAATGTAAAGCCATTATCTTGTCTGTCATCCATCTTCTGAGTCATCATACTCATATCTTCCAAATCTAGCTTTTGATGGCTTTTATTTCAAGTTCAGTTCAGAAGCATTGTGTATGCACATCCTGTTATTTTCAGATGCAGGGTACAAATAGTAAAGTAATGAAAGAAAGATGGATACCCTCACACTGTTGAATGTTCCAACATGCAACCCAAAGCTTCTATTTCAACTATTAAAAAAAACATATATATTTCTACAATATCGGCACCCATTCTTGTTATGTTTAATACCAGATCAGTAATAAACCAATAAGTCACATTTGGGCAGTCTTGATACAACATTTTGAACAGCTGAAGGTACCGAGCTGTCTCATGGGACTCCAGGACCCCTAAACCCCTTGAGGACCAACACCACCAACACGGGCTGGACCACCACTGAGGCTCTCAGTACAACGGAACAACTGGATGACATCTCCGGCTGGCAACTTGACTCACAGCAAATCCCACACCATGGGACTCCAGGACCCCTAAACCCCTCGAGGACCAACACCACCACCACGGGCTGGACCACCACTGAGGCTCTCAGTACAACGGAATAACTGGATGACATCTCCGGCTGGCAACTTGACTCACAGCAAATCCCACACCATGGGACTCCAGTACCCCTAAACCCCTCGAGGACCAACACCACCACCACGGGCTGGACCACCACTGAGGCTTTCAGTACAGCAGAGGAACGCCCAGACATACACTGCACCTGCACCTTACACACCCCACACCCCATACAAAAGATAGGGGGTCATTAAGACCACAAAAATAGACCTCCAATAGCACTATAGAGTTACCATGACCATGGACTCTCAAAAATTACTTTCCTTTAGCCACTTTACTAGCACTATAGAGTTACCATGACCATGGACTCTCAATAAAACTTTCCTTTTAGTCAAAAAAAAAAGAAAAAAAAGAGGAGAAAAAAGGGGAGGGATATATTTAGATATATTCCTTTTCTTTTTTGGTTTCTTGAACTCGGGGCTACCATGACCATGGGCCTTGATGAAAAGAAACAATAAAATAGAACTAAATTAAAACCAAAAAAAAAACTTACCAACCCACCATCCTTCCAAAATACCTCTCATCTACACCCACCAGCACCCCCAACGGACGAGAACCTTTTTTCTCCAACTACTCTGGGGACCCCGACCTTGGCGACTCACCCGCGGCGAGTACACCCTAAGCAATTAGGCCCGGCCATACACCAAGAAAGAAGACAGGAGGAAATGGCTAGACCGGACTCCTCGGGACCCCTCGGGGTCCTGTTGGCAGACCTATCGGCACAACCCTCCCAACCCCGCACAAACAGGAGACTCACGTACCGCGCTGGACGACTATCTACCCCAGTTTAGAATTGGATTGGCAGTATGTCCAGTAGCGCGTGTTTCATCCTTGGGGTTGGGGCAGCTAAAAGCGGGGCTTTGGGTATGGCGCTGCGCCTGGAGTATCGCCTTGGCCGTGTAAATCCTGGGGTGCCCAGATTATGTCTGGCGGAGAATTGGATCCCACTAATTTTCACTGGGGGACCCCTTACCCCGCCGCACTAAGCCTGGACAACCGATCCACACTTTTTTACCTGGACTACGATCCAATTCACTGTTTAGGGAGGATATACCTCTGGAAACGCTACGATCCTGGAAGGGAGTTATTCCATTGGTCACTTTCACCCAAACCACTGAATTACCTAGGACCGAAATGGTAGGGATGGAACATGGCTATCAACTGTAACTCCTGGCAGACGTACAAACACAAAGGCCAGAGGTTGTTTTGCCTGATCCAAAAAAAAACGATAGACTTCCTGATACGTAGGACGGAACTCCTAAGGTGGATGTATGACAGCCGTGAAGAGGGCTAGCCTTTTGGGTTCTTATCTGCCCAAACCTATGGGAGTTCAATGACTTACCACTCGACAGGGACACATGGCAAACCAACTGAGGTCCGGACCTGCACAAGGTACGCAACTCGACGGTTTTGCCTGATCCTACGTTGAGTATACCCATACGGACCAGCTGGATTGGACTATACATGGGTTGATTCAGAGTTAGGCTCCTGGAAGGGAATAACCCCTGAAATACACACATGATTGAAAACATCCAGGACCTAAACTGACGAACACGGAAGTAAATACATAGACAACGTGGAGCTAAGCGAGAAGGATCCGAGAGGGAGTAAACTCCTAGGTTGCACTATGCTTTCCACATCCGTTGACAAAGCGGACCTAGACATCTTGACCCCACCACTCGATATGGACACATGGCAACCAACCGAGGACCAAACCTGCATAAGGGGCGCAACTCAAGGGATTTTGCCTGATCCTAAATCGAGTCGACAGACCTACCTAAACTTAATCATTCTAAAAAACTATACCTTACCCTAACCCGAACCCTAACCTTAACAATTCTAAAAAACCATACCTAACCTTAACCCTTACCCTAACCCTAACCTTAACCACTCTAAAAACTATACCTTACCCTAACCTCAACCCTAACCTTAACCATTTTACTAACTATACCTAACCCTAACCCCTACCCTACGGACAGACAACTCTTTAACCCTAGTCATGGGTTAATCTACAAGTGGGCACCATGGGGCCTACGACTTTGGCCGGCCGCGCCCGGACCCCTCCGGACCGCGCGCATATGAGTGGAGTGCACCCCCTCCCTTCCCCCCTCCGGTTTCCACGTGTCAGAGATGGAAGTGGATCAACCGACTCAAAACTAGAACCCTAACCCTAACCCCTAACCCCTAACCCTGACCCTAACCCTAACACATTTTTTAAAAAGCGACTAGCGACAAATCTAGCGACTTTTTCTGGTGTTATTTGAGACTTTTGTTGACTCTGACGTGAAGCGGGTGCTGCCGTGGGCCCCATCCCCGTCCAAAAGCACTCACAGGTGGCCCAGTCCTCACGCAGCAGTCCCTCCCAGCTGCAGTCAGAGCAGAAGATGTTCACCCCTCCGCGTCCAGACTGCAAATGAATCGCGCATGCGGGAAGCCGCAGCTGCACGTCCCCGCCCTGGCTTACATTAAAAAAAATAACTATAAACCTGAATTAGGGCCAGACTAGTTACCATAATCTTCTCACATTGCCATTGACAGTTTTTTCTATTGTCTCTTTTTGGTCCATCTAGATTGTTAATGTAGATTGTATACAAAAAAAATAAAATAATAATGGTTAAAAATGTTCATGTTTTACTGTGACTTGTTGTAGGCTCCTAAGTGGACCATAAGGTTAAAAACCAAACCAAATTAAGAAAACGAAACAAAAAAAATGTAATAAAAAAATAAGTAACTCCGCCAGAGTGTCTCTTTTGGGTCAATTTTTCCGGTCCCGAGCCAGGATAAAGGAGGGTTGGAATTGTGACATAAAAAAAACAAGAATCGACAGAAGAAAGTTAATTTGTAGTTGTAAACATATTTAGGGTGTTTTTTACTCACTTTTTGTCTCTCCCACGATGTTATTCCTCTCTCCTACAGCGTCCGTCACAATTACATGCACATGGCCAATTATGCAAATTAGGCGATGACGTCATTTAGCGACTTCTGGCGACTTTTAGGACAGCCAATAGCTACTTTCCTTACTGAGGAGTTGGCAACACTGCTAACTTTAAACATCAGCTATCTGAGCAGCTAACCGATTGCTGCAGCTGTTACATAGCCCATCTGTAAATAGCCCACCCAATCTACCTACCTCATCCCCATATTGTTTTTATTTACTTTCTGCTCTTTTGCACACCAGTATTTCTACTTGCACATCATCATCTGCTCATCTATCACTCCAGTGTTAATTTGCTAAATTGTAATTACTTCGCTACTATGGCCTATTTATTGCCTTACCTCCTCACGCCATTGAAACTCAACAGAAAGGGGATGTAGCTCAGTGGTAGAGCGCATGCTTCGCATGTATGAGGTCCTGGGTTCAATCCCCAGCTTCTCCATTTTAAATTGTTGCATTGACACAACTCCTACAGAATGTTGAAGTTCTAAGCAGGAAACAGAGATGTGCTAAATAATTTGGTGTTGTAATCTGAAGAACATGCGTTCTATCCCTGGTCGTACATTTATAGAACAGAAGTGGCATGTTTGCCAACTTTTATGGCATCATTTTCAAAAACTGAAGTTCATGTGTTCCATCCCTGTCCGTGCCTTTATTAAGAATTGCTGCTATCATTTCATTGTAGTTTCAATGGAGTGGTGTATATAAAAAGTACATTGTATTAATATTGCTTTTTATCTGCAAATGAAATGGGATGAAAGCTCAGAGGGGGAGTGCATGCTATTTATGTATGAGGTCCTCGGTTCAATCCCAAGATTCTCCACTGAGATTATTTATGTGCCAAATTCACATTTACACAACTACTACTTTCCAGAATGTTGATAAATATCTTGATGCATAGAGTGGCATGGTGGCCAAGTGGTAAGGCGTTGGTCTTGTAAACCGAAGATCATGGGTTCAAATCCCATCCGTGCCTTACTGAAAGACACATGATGCCACGGAAATAAATGTACTTTCATTGGAGGACTTTGTCTAAAAAGAAAGATGTATCAATATGGCAACACAGCTGTTATAGTAAGGGGTTGTGGCGCCAAGGTTAATTCTCTGACGAGTGTATATAGCTGGGCACATATATTTCCCTCAATAACTTTCAGTGTTGCCAGATTAGCGACTTTGTTTCTATATTTAGCAAGTATTCAGACTCCTCTACCGACACATTTTCAAAAAAGTGACTAGCGACAAATCTAGCGACTTTTTCTGGTGTTATTTGAGACTTTTGTTGACTGACGTGAAGCGGGTGCTGCCGTGGGCCCCATCCCCGTTCAAAAGCACTCACAGGTGGCCCAGTCCTCACGCAGCAGTCCCTCCCAGCTGCAGTCAGAGCAGAAGATGTTCACCCCTCCGCGTCCAGACTGCAAATGAATCGCACATGCGGGAAGCCGCAGCTGGATGTTCCCGCCCTGGCTTACATTAAAAAGAAATACTATAAACCTGAATTAGGGCCAGACTAGTTACCATAATCTTCTCACATTGCCATTGACAGTTTTTTCTATTGTCTCTTTTTGGTCCATCTAGATTGTTAATGTAGATTGTATACAAAAAAAATAAAAAAAAATATGGTTAAAAATGTTCATGTTTTACTGTGACTTGTTGTAGGCTCCTAAGTGGACCATAAGGTTAAAAACTGTTGATGATCATTTACATGAGAATGAGACCAAGTCAAGACGCTGGACAGGGTGGACTTAGATATAGTAAAGGCCGTTTATTCAGAGTCAAAGATATCTTGCAATAGCGTGCACGGACTCGTTCGTTTAGCTCAGAGGGAACTAGCGGAAGAGAGCCCCTAAACATGGTGTGCATTAGATTTTATACATTGATGTGACGTAGGTTGAGTCTAGCAGTTCGGTTCTCCTGACTGGTCGATGAGGGTTGAGGGCGGTCCCGTCCGGGCCTGGTGTTGATGCTCCATTGGTTCTTGGCAGTGTTCTTTGTCCCAGCCTATCGTTGATGTTGGCGCCTTAAGCCAGTCCTGGCCCCTTAGCGCATGTGATGTCCCGACGCTGTTGCTGTGTAGATTACGCTCCTTCACCCCAAAGACTGAGGTCAGACAGCTTCTGCAATATTGTCTGAGCTATTCGCACCTGTATACAATGGCCACTGTTCGCTCAAGGCTAACCACAGCTTCCCAGCTTCTTATCTGAGCTAACTGTTACTTCCAGCACACACACAGTCTCTAGCGCAGCCAGATGACACTAAAACAGGAGTTATCTAAAGGTTAACTAGTCTGACCATTGAGTTAGCTAACCCAATGGTACTGTATGCACAAGCTATATGTATGTTCATATATATGTAGATATGGTTATGTATGTATGCATAAGCTAGATGTATATTTATTATATATAACAAAACCAAACCAAATTAAGAAAACGAAACAAAAAAAAATGTAATAAAAAAATAAGTAACTCCGCCAGAGTGTCTCTTTTGGGTCAATTTTCCCGGTCCCGAGCCAGGATAAAGGAGGGTTGGAATTGTGACATAAAAAAAACAAGAATCGACAGAAGAAAGTTCATTTGTAGTTGTAAACATATTTAGGGTGTTTTTTACTCACTTTTTGTCTCTCCCACGATGTTATTCCTCTCTCCTACAGCGTCCGTCACAATTACATGCACATGGCCAATTATGCAAATTAGGCGATGACGTCATTTAGCGACTTCTAGCGACTTTTAGGACAGCCAATAGCTACTTTCCTTACTGAGGAGTTGGCAACACTGCTAACTTTAAACATCAGCTATCTGAGCAGCTAACCGATTGCTGCAGCTGTTACATAGCCCATCTGTCAATAGCCCACCCAATCTACCTACCTCATCCCCATATTGTTTTTATTTACTTTCTGCTCTTTTGCACACCAGTATTTCTACTTGCACATCATCATCTGCTCATCTATCACTCCAGTGTTAATTTGCTAAATTGTAATTACTTCGCTACTATGGCCTATTTATTGCCTTACCTCCTCACGCCATAGAAACTCAACAGAAAGGGGATGTAGCTCAGTGGTAGAGCGCATGCTTCGCATGTATGAGGTCCTGGGTTCAATCCCCAGCTTCTCCATTTTAAATTGTTGCATTGACACAACTCCTACAGAATGTTGAAGTTCTAAGCAGGAAACAGAGATGTGCTAAATAATTTGGTGTTGTAATCTGAAGAATATGCGTTCTATCCCTGGTCGTACATTTATAGAACAGAAGTGGCATGTTTGCCAACTTTTATGGCATCATTTTCAAAAACTGAAGTTCATGTGTTCGATCCCTGTCCGTGCCTTTATTAAGAATTGCTGCTATCATTTCATTGTAGTTTCAATGGAGTGGTGTATATAAAAAGTACATTGTATTAATATTGCTTTTTATCTGCAAATGAAATGGGATGAAAGCTCAGAGGGGGAGTGCATGCTATTTATGTATGAGGTCCTCGGTTCAATCCCAAGATTCTCCACTGAGATTATTTGTGTGCCAAATTCACATTTACACAACTACTACTTTCCAGAATGTCGATAAATATCTTTATGCATAGAGTGGCATGGTGGCCAAGTGGTAAGGCGTCGGTCTTGTAAACTGAAGATCATGGGTTCAAGTCCCATCCGTGCCTGACTTAAAGACACATGATACCATGGAAATAAATGTGTTTTCATTGGAGGACTTTGTCTACAAAGAAAGATGTATCAATATGGCAACACAGCTGTTATAGTAAGGGGTTGTGGCACCAAAGTTAATTCTCTGTCGAGTGTATATAGCTGGGCACATATATTTCCCTCAATAACTTTCAGTGTTGCCAAATTGGCAAGTATTCTGACTCCTCTAGCGACACATTTTCAATAAAGCAACTAGCGACAAATCTAGCGACTTTTTCTGGTGTTATTTGAGACTTTTGTTGACTCTGACGTGAAGCGGGTGCTGCCGTGGGCCCCATCCCCGTCCAAAAGCACTCACAGGTGGCCCAGTCCTCACGCAGCAGTCCCTCCCAGCTGCAGTCAGAGCAGAAGATGTTCACCCCTCCGCGTCCAGACTGCAAATGAATCGCGCATGCGGGAAGCCGCAGCTGCATGTCCCCGCCCTGGCTTACATTTAAAAAAATAACTATAAACCTGAATTAGGGCCAGACTAGTTACCATAATCTTCTCACATTGCCATTGACAGTTTTTTCTATTGTCTCTTTTTGGTCCATCTAGATTGTTAATGTAGATTGTATACAAAAAAAATTTAAAAAATTATGGTTAAAAATGTTCATGTTTTACTGTGACTTGTTGTAGGCTCCTAAGTGGACCATAAGGTTAAAAACCAAACCAAATTAAGAAAACGAAACAAAAAAAATGTAATAAAAAAATAAGTAACTCCGCCAGAGTGTCTCTTTTGGGTCAATTTTTCCGGTCCCGAGCCAGGATAAAGGAGGGTTGGAATTGTGACATAAAAAAAACAAGAATCGACAGAAGAAAGTTAATTTGTAGTTGTAAACATATTTAGGGTGTTTTTTACTCACTTTTTGTCTCTCCCACGATGTTATTCCTCTCTCCTACAGCGTCCGTCACAATTACATGCACATGGCCAATTATGCAAATTAGGCGATGACGTCATTTAGCGACTTCTGGCGACTTTTAGGACAGCCAATAGCTACTTTCCTTACTGAGGAGTTGGCAACACTGCTAACTTTAAAAATCAGCTATCTGAGCAGCTAACCGATTGCTGCAGCTGTTACATAGCCCATCTGTAAATAGCCCACCCAATCTACCTACCTCATTCCCATATTGTTTTTATTTACTTTCTGCTCTTTTGCACACCAGTATTTCTACTTGCACATCATCATCTGCTCATCTATCACTCCAGTGTTAATTTGCTAAATTGTAATTACTTCGCTACTATGGCCTATTTATTGCCTTACCTCCTCACGCCATAGAAACTCAACAGAAAGGGGATGTAGCTCAGTGGTAGAGTGCATGCTTCGCATGTATGAGGTCCTGGGTTCAATCCCCAGCTTCTCCATTTTAAATTGTTGCATTGACACAACTCCTACAGAATGTTGAAGTTCTAAGCAGGAAACAGAGATGTGCTAAATAATTTGGTGTTGTAATCTGAAGAATATGCGTTCTATCCCTGGTCGTACATTTATAGAACAGAAGTGGCATGTTTGCCAACTTTTATGGCATCATTTTCAAAAACTGAAGTTCATGTGTTCGATCCCTGTCCGTGCCTTTATTAAGAATTGCTGCTATCATTTCATTGTAGTTTCAATGGAGTGGTGTATATAAAAAGTACATTGTATTAATATTGCTTTTTATCTGCAAATGAAATGGGATGAAAGCTCAGAGGGGGAGTGCATGCTATTTATGTATGAGGTCCTCGGTTCAATCCCAAGATTCTCCACTGAGATTATTTGTGTGCCAAATTCACATTTACACAACTACTACTTTCCAGAATGTCGATAAATATCTTTATGCATAGAGTGGCATGGTGGCCAAGTGGTAAGGCGTCGGTCTTGTAAACCGAAGATCATGGGTTCAAGTCCCATCCGTGCCTTACTTAAAGACACATGATACCATGGAAATAAATGTACTTTCATTGGAGGACTTTGTCTACAAAGAAAGATGTATCAATATGGCAACACAGCTGTTATAGTAAGGGGTTGTGGCGCCAAAGTTAATTCTCTGTCGAGTGTATATAGCTGGGCACATATATTTCCCTCAATAACTTTCAGTGTTGCCAAATTGGCAAGTATTCTGACTCCTCTAGCGACACATTTTCAATAAAGCGACTAGCGACAAATCTAGCGACTTTTTCTGGTGTTATTTGAGACTTTTGTTGACTCTGACGTGAAGCGGGTGCTGCCGTGGGCCCCATCCCCGTCCAAAAGCACTCACAGGTGGCCCAGTCCTCACGCAGCAGTCCCTCCCAGCTGCAGTCAGAGCAGAAGATGTTCACCCCTCCTCGTCCAGACTGCAAATGAATCGCGCATGCGGGAAGCCGCAGCTGCATGCCCCCGCCCTGGCTTACATTAAAAAAAATAACTATAAACCTGAATTAGGGCCAGACTAGTTACCATAATCTTCTCACATTGCCATTGACAGTTTTTTCTATTGTCTCTTTTTGGTCCATCTAGATTGTTAATGTAGATTGTATACAAAAAAAAATACAAAAATTATGGTTAAAAATGTTCATGTTTTACTGTGACTTGTTGTAGGCTCCTAAGTGGACCATAAGGTTAAAAACCAAACCAAATTAAGAAAACGAAACAAAAAAAATGTAATAAAAAAATAAGTAACTCCGCCAGAGTGTCTCTTTTGGGTCAATTTTTCCGGTCCCGAGCCAGGATAAAGGAGGGTTGGAATTGTGACATAAAAAAAACAAGAATCGACAGAAGAAAGTTAATTTGTAGTTGTAAACATATTTAGGGTGTTTTTTACTCACTTTTTGTCTCTCCCACGATGTTATTCCTCTCTCCTACAGCGTCCGTCACAATTACATGCACATGGCCAATTATGCAAATTAGGCGATGACGTCATTTAGCGACTTCTGGCGACTTTTAGGACAGCCAATAGCTACTTTCCTTACTGAGGAGTTGGCAACACTGCTAACTTTAAACATCAGCTATCTGAGCAGCTAACCGATTGCTGCAGCTGTTACATAGCCCATCTGTAAATAGCCCACCCAATCTACCTACCTCATCCCCATATTGTTTTTATTTACTTTCTGCTCTTTTGCACACCAGTATTTCTACTTGCACATCATCATCTGCTTATCTATCACTCCAGTGTTAATTTGCTAAATTGTAATTACTTCGCTACTATGGCCTATTTATTGCCTTACCTCCTCACGCCATAGAAACTCAACAGGAAGGGGATGTAGCTCAGTGGTAGAGCGCATGCTTCGCATGTATGAGGTCCTGGGTTCAATCCCCAGCTTCTCCATTTTAAATTGTTGCATTGACACAACTCCTACAGAATGTTGAAGTTCTAAGCAGGAAACAGAGATGTGCTAAATAATTTGGTGTTGTAATCTGAAGAATATGCGTTCTATCCCTGGTCGTACATTTATAGAACAGAAGTGGCATGTTTGCCAACTTTTATGGCATCATTTTCAAAAACTGAAGTTCATGTGTTCCATCCCTGTCCGTGCCTTTATTAAGAATTGCTGCTATCATTTCATTGTAGTTTCAATGGAGTGGTGTATATAAAAAGTACATTGTATTAATATTGCTTTTTATCTGCAAATGAAATGGGATGAAAGCTCAGAGGGGGAGTGCATGCTATTTATGTATGAGGTCCTCGGTTCAATCCCAAGATTCTCCACTGAGATTATTTGTGTGCCAAATTCACATTTACACAACTACTACTTTCCAGAATGTCGATAAATATCTTTATGCATAGAGTGGCATGGTGGCCAAGTGGTAAGGCGTCGGTCTTGTAAACCGAAGATCATGGGTTCAAGTCCCATCCGTGCCTTACTTAAAGACACATGATACCATGGAAATAAATGTACTTTCATTGGAGGACTTTGTCTACAAAGAAAGTTGTATTAATATGGCAACACAGCTGTTATAGTAAGGGGTTGTGGCGCCAAAGTTAATTCTCTGTCGAGTGTATATAGCTGGGCACATATATTTCCCTCAATAACTTTCAGTGTTGCCAAATTGGCAAGTATTCTGACTCCTCTAGCGACACATTTTCAATAAAGCGACTAGCGACAAATCTAGCGACTTTTTCTGGTGTTATTTGAGACTTTTGTTGACTCTGACGTGAAGCGGGTGCTGCTGTGGGCCCCATCCCCGTCCAAAAGCACTCACAGGTGGCCCAGTCCTCACGCAGCAGTCCCTCCCAGCTGCAGTCAGAGCAGAAGATGTTCACCCCTCCGCGTCCAGACTGCAAATGAATCGCGCATGCGGGAAGCAGCAGCTGCATGCCCCCGCCCTGGCTTACATTAAAAAAAATAACTATAAACCTGAATTAGGGCCAGACTAGTTACCATAATCTTCTCACATTGCCATTGACAGTTTTTTCTATTGTCTCTTTTTGGTCCATCTAGATTGTTAATGTAGATTGTATACAAAAAAAAATAAAAAAATTATGGTTAAAAATGTTCATGTTTTACTGTGACTTGTTGTAGGCTCCTAAGTGGACCATAAGGTTAAAAACCAAACCAAATTAAGAAAACGAAACAAAAAAAATGTAATAAAAAAATAAGTAACTCCGCCAGAGTGTCTCTTTTGGGTCAATTTTTCCGGTCCCGAGCCAGGATAAAGGAGGGTTGGAATTGTGACATAAAAAAAACAAGAATCGACAGAAGAAAGTTAATTTGTAGTTGTAAACATATTTAGGGTGTTTTTTACTCACTTTTTGTCTCTCCCACGATGTTATTCCTCTCTCCTACAGCGTCCGTCACAATTACATGCACATGGCCAATTATGCAAATTAGGCGATGACGTCATTTAGCGACTTCTGGCGACTTTTAGGACAGCCAATAGCTACTTTCCTTACTGAGGAGTTGGCAACACTGCTAACTTTAAACATCAGCTATCTGAGCAGCTAACCGATTGCTGCAGCTGTTACATAGCCCATCTGTAAATAGCCCACCCAATCTACCTACCTCATCCCCATATTGTTTTTATTTACTTTCTGCTCTTTTGCACACCAGTATTTCTACTTGCACATCATCATCTGCTCATCTATCACTCCAGTGTTAATTTGCTAAATTGTAATTACTTCGCTACTATGGCCTATTTATTGCCTTACCTCCTCACGCCATAGAAACTCAACAGAAAGGAGATGTAGCTCAGTGGTAGAGCGCATGCTTCGCATGTATGAGGTCCTGGGTTCAATCCCCAGCTTCTCCATTTTAAATTGTTGCATTGACACAACTCCTACAGAATGTTGAAGTTCTAAGCAGGAAACAGAGATGTGCTAAATAATTTGGTGTTGTAATCTGAAGAATATGCGTTCTATCCCTGGTCGTACATTTATAGAACAGAAGTGGCATGTTTGCCAACTTTTATGGCATCATTTTCAAAAACTGAAGTTCATGTGTTCCCTCCCTGTCCGTGTCTTTATTAAGAATTGCTGCTATCATTTCATTGTAGTTTCAATGGAGTGGTGTATATAAAAAGTACATTGTATTAATATTGCTTTTTATCTGCAAATGAAATGGGATGAAAACTCAGAGGGGGAGTGCATGCTATTTATGTATGAGGTCCTCGGTTCAATCCCAAGATTCTCCACTGAGATTATTTGTGTGCCAAATTCACATTTACACAACTACTACTTTCCAGAATGTCGATAAATATCTTTATGCATAGAGTGGCATGGTGGCCAAGTGGTAAGGCGTCGGTCTTGTAAACCGAAGATCATGGGTTCAAGTCCCATCCGTGCCTTACTTAAAGACACATGATACCATGGAAATAAATGTACTTTCATTGGAGGACTTTGTCTACAAAGAAAGATGTATTAATATGGCAACACAGCTGTTATAGTAAGGGGTTGTGGAGCCAAAGTTAATTCTCTGTCGAGTGTATATAGCTGGGCACATATATTTCCCTAAATAACTTTCAGTGTTGCCAAATTGGCAAGTATTCTGACTCCTCTAGCGACACATTTTCAATAAAGCGACTAGCGACAAATCTAGCGACTTTTTCTGGTGTTATTTGAGACTTTTGTTGACTCTGACGTGAAGCGGGTGCTGCCGTGGGCCCCATCCCCGTCCAAAAGCACTCACAGGTGGCCCAGTCCTCACGCAGCAGTCCCTCCCAGCTGCAGTCAGAGCAGAAGATGTTCACCCCTCCGCGTCCAGACTGCAAATGAATCGCGCATGCGGGAAGCCGCAGCTGCATGCCCCCGCCCTGGCTTACATTAAAAAAAATAACTATAAACCTGAATTAGGGCCAGACTAGTTACCATAATCTTCTCACATTGCCATTGACAGTTTTTTCTATTGTCTCTTTTTGGTCCATCTAGATTGTTAATGTAGATTGTATACAAAAAAAAATAAAAAAATTATGGTTAAAAATGTTCATGTTTTACTGTGACTTGTTGTAGGCTCCTAAGTGGACCATAAGGTTAAAAACCAAACCAAATTAAGAAAACGAAACAAAAAAAATGTAATAAAAAAATAAGTAACTCCGCCAGAGTGTCTCTTTTGGGTCAATTTTTCCGGTCCCGAGCCAGGATAAAGGAGGGTTGGAATTGTGACATAAAAAAAACAAGAATCGACAGAAGAAAGTTAATTTGTAGTTGTAAACATATTTAGGGTGTTTTTTACTCACTTTTTGTCTCTCCCACGATGTTATTCCTCTCTCCTACAGCGTCCGTCACAATTACATGCACATGGCCAATTATGCAAATTAGGCGATGACGTCATTTAGCGACTTCTGGCGACTTTTAGGACAGCCAATAGCTACTTTCCTTACTGAGGAGTTGGCAACACTGCTAACTTTAAACATCAGCTATCTGAGCAGCTAACCGATTGCTGCAGCTGTTACATAGCCCATCTGTAAATAGCCCACCCAATCTACCTACCTCATCCCCATATTGTTTTTATTTACTTTCTGCTCTTTTGCACACCAGTATTTCTACTTGCACATCATCATCTGCTCATCTATCACTCCAGTGTTAATTTGCTAAATTGTAATTACTTCGCTACTGTTAGGGTTGCGAAAGTTCAACTGAGATAGGAACAATACCACACCTGAACTTGGTTAAAATAATTGTTTAATTCAAAAGTTAATAAATGGCAAATACATTTTTCGTATATACGGGTTCACTGCACCACCCCGCAGGGTGGAACAAGGAACTGATTTGTTTCTGACAAAGATAGTATATTATACTCGTGACAGAGATAGTTCCCGCTTCCGAGCCGGCCTGTCAGAGTAGAGACTGGGCGTGGTTTAGACTCACCCAGCCTATCGTTGATGTTGGCACATAAGCTGGTCCCAGCTTCTTTGCGCTTTCTGGTGTCCTTTTGCTGTTGCTGTGTAGATTATGCTCCCTCACCCCAGAGACTGGGGTCAGACAGTCTCATAACATTGTCTGAGATATCTGCACCTGTATACATTGTCCACTGTTCTCGCTCAAGGCTAACTACAGCTTCCCAGCTTCTTATCTGAGCTAACTGTTACTTCCAGCACACATACACAGACATCCAGGCGCCCAGGCCAACAGGTTGTCAATATCCAATCACGTTTGTTATAGTATTCAATCACATATAATACAGTTGCTAATCACGTTTGTTATAGTATTGGGTTATAGTGCATAACTCAGAACCTCACATATGTTTTTCGTGTGTATAGTTTATCTGTTATTGTCTGGTCAGCAGTCTCCTTATTCACCCCTCTCCTGTGTCTCTCTAAGATTAGCACAGTCTCGGCCACACAGTACAGCGCCCACACTACTGATACTTTGTTGCATACACACACATATTTCATACACACACACATTTCAGGCTGTGGCCTCATGGTTAGACAGAGCACTGGTAAGAGTAGAGACTAATGGAAAATGCAGGTTCACAAGAGTCAGCAATTCAAACTTTAATGCATAAGAAGCCCTACTAGCTTATAGTTAGTTAAGCATGTCAAAAAACCTTACAAAAACCTCACACTACTATGGCCTATTTATTGCCTTACCTCCTCACGCCATAGAAACTCAACAGAAAGGGGATGTAGCTCAGTGGTAGAGCGCATGCTTCGCATGTATGAGGTCCTGGGTTCAATCCCCAGCTTCTCCATTTTAAATTGTTGCATTGACACAACTCCTACAGAATGTTGAAGTTCTAAGCAGGAAACAGAGATGTGCTAAATAATTTGGTGTTGTAATCTGAAGAATATGCGTTCTATCCCTGGTCGTACATTTATAGAACAGAAGTGGCATGTTTGCCAACTTTTATGGCATCATTTTCAAAAACTGAAGTTCATGTGTTCGATACCTATCCTTAAATGTTATAAGACTGTCATCTGATGAAGTTGTTTGTTGGTTAGTTTGGTTGGTTCTTGGTTAGTTAGGTTGGCTTTGTGCATGCTACCTGTGCTGTGAAAAATGTCTGTCCTTTTTTGTATTTGGTGGTGAGCTAACATAAATATACGTGCTGTTTTCGCTGTAAAACATTTTAAAATTCGGACATGTTGGCTGGATTCACAAGATGTGTACCTTTCATTTGCTGTATTGGACTTGTTAATGTGTGAAAGTTAAATATTTAAAAAAAATATCTTTTGAATTTCTCGCCCTGCACTTGAGCTGGCTGTTGTCATATTGTGGGCGGCCTCGGGCTGCAGCCATAAGAAGTTAAAGAATAGTCTAGGTGTACGAATCCAATCATACAGAAGAATTAAAAACACTTCAAGTTTATTAGCAATTCTCCACATTCGATTGCTCAGTTGGTAGAGCAAAGGACCGTAGAACACTAAATGCTGAAATCCGGCTTGAGGAGGACCCTTTTCCTACCTCATAAACGCGCCTAAAAGATATACATTTGCCTGTTGTTCGCACATTCCCCTATAGAGAATAAAACGTGCATTTCCAGTTTCCTAATTAAGAAAGAATCCAAGTTACCTCACCAAATAGTAAAGAAGAATTCAGAACACCTAGTTCCCTGAAGTCATTTTTCCCCCAAAATTTTACAGACAGATTATTTCCCATCATTCCCATGGCTGAATGGTCAACGTTGATCAACATCTGGTAAAAAAGATTTAACTCAATGCTACGGTTCAAACATGTACCTTTTGCTCCAATAATTTCAACATGTGCCTTCGATAGCTCAGTTGGTAGAGTGGAGGACTGTAGAATGCCAAATCCTGAAATCCTTATGTCGCTGGTTCAAATCCGGCTCGAAGGATTAACCTTTTTCTGCCTCATCAATGCGCCCTCAAAAATATTTTTGCCGGTTGTTCGCACATCCCCTTATAGAGAATAAAATGTGCATTTCCAGTTTCCTTAAAGAATAGTCTAGGTGTACGAATCCAATCATACAGAAGAATTAAAAACACTTCAAGTTTATCGTCAATTCTCCACATTCGATAGCTCAGTTGGTAGAGCAAAGGACCGTAGAACACTAAATGCTGAAATCCGGCTTGAGGAGGACCATTTTCCTACCTCATAAATGCGCCTAAAAGATATACATTTGCCTGTTGTTCGCACATTCCCCTATAGAGAATAAAACGTGCATTTCCAGTTTCCTAATTAAGTAAGAATCCAAGTTAACTCACCAAATAGTAAAGAAGAATTCAGAACACCTAGTTCCCTGAAGTAATTTTCCCCAAAATTGTTTACAGACAGATTATTTCCCATCATTCCCATGGCTGAATGGTCAACGTTGATCAACATCTGGTAGAAAAGATTTAACTCAATGCTACGGTTCAAACATGTACCTTTTGCTACAATAATTGCATCATGTCACTTCGATAGCTCAGTTGGTAGAGGGGAGGACTGTAGAATCCTAAATGCTGAAATCCTTAAGTCGCTGGTTCAAATCCGGCTCGAACGATTAACCTTTTTCTGCCTCATCAATGCGCCCTCAAAAATATTTTTGCCGGTTGTTCGCACATCCCCTTATAGAGAATAAAATGTGCATTTCCAGTTTCCTTAAAGAATAGTCTAGGTGTACGAATCCAATCATACAGAAGAATTAAAAACACTTCAAGTTTATCGGCAATTCTCCACATTCGATAGCTCAGTTGGTAGAGCAAAGGACCGTAGAACACTAAATGCTGAAATCCGGCTTGAGGAGGACCATTTTCCTACCTCATAAATGCGCCTAAAAGATATACATTTGCCTGTTGTTCGCACATTCCCCTATAGAGAATAAAACGTGCATTTCCAGTTTCCTAATTAAGTAAGAATCCAAGTTAACTCACCAAATAGTAAAGAAGAATTCAGAACACCTAGTTCCCTGAAGTAATTTTCCCCAAAATTGTTTACAGACAGATTATTTCCCATCATTCCCATGGCTGAATGGTCAACGTTGATCAACATCTGGTAGAAAAGATTTAACTCAATGCTACGGTTCAAACATGTACCTTTTGCTACAATAATTTCATCATGTCAATTCGATAGCTCAGTTGGTAGAGGGGAGGACTGTAGAATCCTAAATGCTGAAATCCTTAAGTCGCTGGTTCAAATCCGGCTCAAACGATTAACCTTTTTCTGCCTCATCAATGCGCCCACAAAAATATTTTTGCCGGTTGTTCGCACATCCCCTTATAGAGAATAAAATGTGCATTTCCAGTTTCCTTAAAGAATAGTCTAGGTGTACGAATCCAATCATACAGAAGAATTAAAAACACTTCAAGTTTATCAGCAATTCTCCACATTCGATAGCTCAGTTGGTAGAGCAAAGGACCGTAGAACACTAAATGCTGAAATCCGGCTTGAGGAGGACCATTTTCCTACCTCATAAATGCGCCTAAAAGATATACATTTGCCTGTTGTTCGCACATTCCCCAATAGAGAATAAAACGTGCATTTCCAGTTTCCTAATTAAGAAAGAATCCAAGTTAACTCACCAAATAGTAAAGAAGAATTCAGAACACCTAGTTCCCTGAAGTAATTTTCCCCAAAATTTTACAGACAGATTATTTCCCATCATTCCCATGGCTGAATGGTCAACGTTGATCAACATCTGGTAAAAAAGATTTAACTCAATGCTACGGTTCAAACATGTACCTTTTGCTCCAATAATTTCAACATGTGCCTTCGATAGCTCAGTTGGTAGCGTGGAGGACTGTAGAATGCCAAATCCTGAAATCCTTATGTCGCTGGTTCAAATCCGGCTTGAAGGATTAACCTTTTTCTGCCTCATCAATGCGCCCTCAAAAATATTTTTGCCGGTTGTTCGCACATCCCCTTATAGAGAATAAAATGTGCATTTCCAGTTTCCTTAAAGAATAGTCTAGGTGTACGAATCCAATCATACAGAAGAATTAAAAACACTTCAAGTTTATTAGCAATTCTCCACATTCGATAGCTCAGTTGATAGAGCAAAGGACCGTAGAACACTAAATGCTGAAATCCGGCTTGAGGAGGACCCTTTTCCTACCTCATAAACGCGCCTAAAAGATATACATTTGCCTGTTGTTCGCACATTCCCCTATAGAGAATAAAACGTGCATTTCCAGTTTCCTAATTAAGAAAGAATCCAAGTTAACTCACAAAATACTAAAGAAGAATTCAGAACACCTGGTTCCCTGAAGTAATTTTCCCCAAAATTGTATACAGACAGATTATTTCCCAAGATTCCCATGGCTGAATGGTCAACGTTGATCAACATCTGGTAGAAAAGATTTAGCTCAATGCTACGGTTCAAACATGTACCTTTTGCTCCAATAATTTCATCATGTCCCTTCGATAGCTCAGTTGGTAGAGCGGAGGACTGTAGAATTCTAAATGCTGAAATACTTAGGTCGCTGGTTCAAATCTGTCCCGAAGGATTAACCTTTTTCTGCCTCATCAATGCTCCCTCAAAAATATTTTTGCCGGTTGTTCCCCCTATAGAGAATAAAATGTGCATTTCCAGTTTCCTTAAAGAATAGTCTAGGTGTACGAATCCAATCATACAGAAGAATTAAAAACACTTCAAGATTATCCAAAATTCTCCACATTCGATAGCTCAGTTGGTAGAGCAAAGGACCGTAGAACACTAAATGCTGAAATCCGGCTTGAGGAGGACCATTTTCCTACCTCATAAATGCGCCTAAAAGATATACATTTGCCTGTTGTTCGCACATTCCCCAATAGAGAATAAAACGTGCATTTCCAGTTTCCTAATTAAGAAAGAATCCAAGTTAACTCACCAAATAGTAAAGAAGAATTCAGAACACCTAGTTCCCTGAAGTAATTTTCCCCAAAATTTTACAGACAGATTATTTCCCATCATTCCCATGGCTGAATGGTCAACGTTGATCAACATCTGGTAAAAACGATTTAACTCAATGCTACGGTTCAAACATGTACCTTTTGCTCCAATAATTTCAACATGTGCCTTCGATAGCTCAGTTGGTAGAGTGGAGGACTGTAGAATGCCAAATCCTGAAATCCTTATGTCGCTGGTTCAAATCCGGCTCGAAGGATTAACCTTTTTCTGCCTCATCAATGCGCCCTCAAAAATATTTTTGCCGGTTGTTCGCACATCCCCTTATAGAGAATAAAATGTGCATTTCCAGTTTCCTTAAAGAATAGTCTAGGTGTACGAATCCAATCATACAGAAGAATTAAAAACACTTCAAGTTTATCGGCAATTCTCCACATTCGATAGCTCAGTTGGTAGAGCAAAGGACCGTAGAACACTAAATGCTGAAATCCGGCTTGAGGAGGACCATTTTCCTACCTCATAAATGCGCCTAAAAGATATACATTTGCCTGTTGTTCGCACATTCCCCAATAGAGAATAAAACGTGCATTTCCAGTTTCCTAATTAAGAAAGAATCCAAGTTAACTCACCAAATAGTAAAGAAGAATTCAGAACACCTAGTTCCCTGAAGTAATTTTCCCCAAAATTGTTTACAGACAGATTATTTCCCATCATTCCCATGGCTGAATGGTCAACGTTTATCAACATCTGGTAGAAAAGATTTAACTCAATGCTACAGTTCAAACATGTACCTTTTGCTCCAATAATTTCATCATGTCACTTCGATAGCTCAGTTGGTAGAGGGGAGGACTGTAGAATCCTAAATGCAGAAATCCTTGGGTCGCTGGTTCAAATCCGGCTCGAAGGATTAACCTTTTTCTGCCTCATCAATGCGCCCACAAAAATATTTTTGCCGGTTGTTCGCACATCCCCCTATAGAGAATAAAATGTGCATTTCCAGTTTCCTTAAATAATAGTCTAGGTGTACGAATCCAATCATACAGAAGAATTAAAAACACTTCAAGTTTATTAGCAATTCTCCACATTCGATAGCTCAGTTGATAGAGCAAAGGACCGTAGAACACTAAATGCTGAAATCCGGCTTGAGGAGGACCCTTTTCCTACCTCATAAACGCGCCTAAAAGATATACATTTGCCTGTTGTTCGCACATTCCCCTATAGAGAATAAAACGTGCATTTCCAGTTTCCTAATTAAGAAAGAATCCAAGTTAACTCACAAAATACTAAAGAAGAATTCAGAACACCTGGTTCCCTGAAGTAATTTTCCCCAAAATTGTATACAGACAGATTATTTCCCAAGATTCCCATGGCTGAATGGTCAACGTTGATCAACATCTGGTAGAAAAGATTTAGCTCAATGCTACGGTTCAAACATGTACCTTTTGCTCCAATAAGTTCATCATGTCCCTTCGATAGCTCAGTTGGTAGAGCGGAGGACTGTAGAATTCTAAATGCTGAAATCCTTAGGTCGCTGGTTCAAATCTGTCCCGAAGGATTAACCTTTTTCTGCCTCATCAATGCGCCCTCAAAAATATTTTTGCCGGTTGTTCCCCCTATAGAGAATAAAATGTGCATTTCCAGTTTCCTTAAAGAATAGTCTAGGTGTACGAATCCAATCATACAGAAGAATTAAAAACACTTCAAGATTATCCAAAATTCTCCACATTCGATAGCTCAGTTGGTAGAGCAAAGGACCGTAGAACACTAAATGCTGAAATCCGGCTTGAGGAGGACCATTTTCCTACCTCATAAATGCGCCTAAAAGATATACATTTGCCTGTTGTTCGCACATTCCCCAATAGAGAATAAAACGTGCATTTCCAGTTTCCTAATTAAGAAAGAATCCAAGTTAACTCACCAAATAGTAAAGAAGAATTCAGAACACCTAGTTCCCTGAAGTAATTTTCCCCAAAATTTTACAGACAGATTATTTCCCATCATTCCCATGGCTGAATGGTCAACGTTGATCAACATCTGGTAAAAAAGATTTAACTCAATGCTACGGTTCAAACATGTACCTTTTGCTCCAATAATTTCAACATGTGCCTTCGATAGCTCAGTTGGTAGAGTGGAGGACTGTAGAATGCCAAATCCTGAAATCCTTATGTCGCTGGTTCAAATCCGGCTCGAAGGATTAACCTTTTTCTGCCTCATCAATGCGCCCTCAAAAATATTTTTGCCGGTTGTTCGCACATCCCCTTATAGAGAATAAAATGTGCATTTCCAGTTTCCTTAAAGAATAGTCTAGGTGTACGAATCCAATCATACAGAAGAATTAAAAACACTTCAAGTTTATCGGCAATTCTCCACATTCGATAGCTCAGTTGGTAGAGCAAAGGACCGTAGAACACTAAATGCTGAAATCCGGCTTGAGGAGGACCATTTTCCTACCTCATAAATGCGCCTAAAAGATATACATTTGCCTGTTGTTCGCACATTCCCCTATAGAGAATAAAACGTGCATTTCCAGTTTCCTAATTAAGTAAGAATCCAAGTTAACTCACCAAATAGTAAAGAAGAATTCAGAACACCTAGTTCCCTGAAGTAATTTTCCCCAAAATTGTTTACAGACAGATTATTTCCCATCATTCCCATGGCTGAATGGTCAACGTTGATCAACATCTGGTAGAAAAGATTTAACTCAATGCTACAGTTCAAACATGTACCTTTTGCTCCAATAATTTCATCATGTCACTTCGATAGCTCAGTTGGTAGAGGGGAGGACTGTAGAATCCTAAATGCTGAAATCCTTAGGTCGCTGGTTCAAATCCGGCTCGAAGGATTAACCTTTTTCTGCCTCATCAATGCGCCCACAAAAATATTTTTGCCGGTTGTTCGCACATCCCCCTATAGAGAATAAAATGTGCATTTCCAGTTTCCTTAAATAATAGTCTAGGTGTACGAATCCAATCATACAGAAGAATTAAAAACACTTCAAGTTTATTAGCAATTCTCCACATTCGATAGCTCAGTTGATAGAGCAAAGGACCGTAGAACACTAAATGCTGAAATCCGGCTTGAGGAGGACCCTTTTCCTACCTCATAAACGCGCCTAAAAGATATACATTTGCCTGTTGTTCGCACATTCCCCTATAGAGAATAAAACGTGCATTTCCAGTTTCCTAATTAAGTAAGAATCCAAGTTAACTCACAAAATACTAAAGAAGAATTCAGAACACCTGGTTCCCTGAAGTAATTTTCCCCAAAATTGTTTACAGACAGATTATTTCCCATCATTCCCATGGCTGAATGGTCAACGTTTATCAACATCTGGTAGAAAAGATTTAACTCAATGCTACAGTTCAAACATGTACCTTTTGCTCCAATAATTTCATCATGTCACTTCGATAGCTCAGTTGGTAGAGGGGAGGACTGTAGAATCCTAAATGCAGAAATCCTTAGGTCGCTGGTTCAAATCCGGCTCGAAGGATTAACCTTTTTCTGCCTCATCAATGCGCCCACAAAAATATTTTTGCCGGTTGTTCGCACATCCCCCTATAGAGAATAAAATGTGCATTTCCAGTTTCCTTAAATAATAGTCTAGGTGTACGAATCCAATCATACAGAAGAATTAAAAACACTTCAAGTTTATCGGCAATTCTCCACATTCGATAGCTCAGTTGATAGAGCAAAGGACCGTAGAACACTAAATGCTGAAATCCGGCTTGAGGAGGACCATTTTCCTACCTCATAAATGCGCCTAAAAGATATACATTTGCCTGTTGTTCGCACATTCCCCTATAGAGAATAAAACGTGCATTTCCAGTTTCCTAATTAAGAAAGAATCCAAGTTAACTCACCAAATAGTAAAGAAGAATTCAGAACACCTAGTTCCCTGAAGTAATTTTCCCCAAAATTTTACAGACAGATTATTTCCCATCATTCCCATGGCTGAATGGTCAACGTTGATCAACATCTGGTAAAAAAGATTTAACTCAATGCTACGGTTCAAACATGTACCTTTTGCTCCAATAATTTCAACATGTGCCTTCGATAGCTCAGTTGGTAGAGTGGAGGACTGTAGAATGCCAAATCCTGAAATCCTTATGTCGCTGGTTCAAATTCGGCTCGAAGGGTTAACCTTTTTCTGCCTCATCAATGCGCCCTCAAAAATATTTTTGCCGGTTGTTCGCACATCCCCCTATAGAGAATAAAATGTGCATTTCCAGTTTCCTTAAAGAATAGTCTAGGTGTACGAATCCAATCATACAGAAGAATTAAAAACACTTCAAGTTTATCGGCAATTCTCCACATTCGATAGCTCAGTTGATAGAGCAAAGGACCGTAGAACACTAAATGCTGAAATCCGGCTTGAGGAGGACCCTTTTCCTACCTCATAAACGCGCCTAAAAGATATACATTTGCCTGTTGTTCGCACATTCCCCTATAGAGAATAAAACGTGCATTTCCAGTTTCCTAATTAAGAAAGAATCCAAGTTAACTCACAAAATACTAAAGAAGAATTCAGAACACCTGGTTCCCTGAAGTAATTTTCCCCAAAATTGTTTACAGACAGATTATTTCCCATCATTCCCATGGCTGAATGGTCAACGTTTATCAACATCTGGTAGAAAAGATTTAACTCAATGCTACAGTTCAAACATGTACCTTTTGCTCCAATAATTTCATCATGTGACTTCGATAGCTCAGTTGGTAGAGGGGAGGACTGTAGAATCCTAAATGCAGAAATCCTTAGGTCGCTGGTTCAAATCCGGCTCGAAGGATTAACCTTTTTCTGCCTCATCAATGCGCCCACAAAAATATTTTTGCCGGTTGTTCGCACATCCCCCTATAGAGAATAAAATGTGCATTTCCAGTTTCCTTAAATAATAGTCTAGGTGTACGAATCCAATCATACAGAAGAATTAAAAACACTTCAAGTTTATTAGCAATTCTCCACATTCGATAGCTCAGTTGGTAGAGCAAAGGACCGTAGAACACTAAATGCTGAAATCCGGCTTGAGGAGGACCCTTTTCCTACCTCATAAACGCGCCTAAAAGATATACATTTGCCTGTTGTTCGCACATTCCCCTATAGAGAATAAAACGTGCATTTCCAGTTTCCTAATTAAGAAAGAATCCAAGTTAACTCACAAAATACTAAAGAAGAATTCAGAACACCTGGTTCCCTGAAGTAATTTTCCCCAAAATTGTATACAGACAGATTATTTCCCAAGATTCCCATGGCTGAATGGTCAACGTTGATCAACATCTGGTAGAAAAGATTTAGCTCAATGCTACGGTTCAAACATGTACCTTTTGCTCCAATAATTTCATCATGTCCCTTCGATAGCTCAGTTGGTAGAGCGGAGGACTGTAGAATTCTAAATGCTGAAATCCTTAGGTCGCTGGTTCAAATCTGTCCCGAAGGATTAACCTTTTTCTGCCTCATCAATGCGCCCTCAAAAATATTTTTGCCGGTTGTTCCCCCTATAGAGAATAAAATGTGCATTTCCAGTTTCCTTAAAGAATAGTCTAGGTGTACGAATCCAATCATACAGAAGAATTAAAAACACTTCAAGATTATCCAAAATTCTCCACATTCGATAGCTCAGTTGGTAGAGCAAAGGACCGTAGAACACTAAATGCTGAAATCCGGCTTGAGGAGGACCATTTTCCTACCTCATAAATGCGCCTAAAAGATATACATTTGCCTGTTGTTCGCACATTCCCCAATAGAGAATAAAACGTGCATTTCCAGTTTCCTAATTAAGAAAGAATCCAAGTTAACTCACAAAATACTAAAGAAGAATTCAGAACACCTGGTTCCCTGAAGTAATTTTCCCCAAAATTGTATACAGACAGATTATTTCCCAAGATTCCCATGGCTGAATGGTCAACGTTGATCAACATCTGGTAGAAAAGATTTAGCTCAATGCTACGGTTCAAACATGTACCTTTTGCTCCAATAATTTCATCATGTCCCTTCGATAGCTCAGTTGGTAGAGCGGAGGACTGTAGAATTCTAAATGCTGAAATCCTTAGGTCGCTGGTTCAAATCTGTCCCGAAGGATTAACCTTTTTCTGCCTCATCAATGCGCCCTCAAAAATATTTTTGCCGGTTGTTCCCCCTATAGAGAATAAAATGTGCATTTCCAGTTTCCTTAAAGAATAGTCTAGGTGTACGAATCCAATCATACAGAAGAATTAAAAACACTTCAAGATTATCCAAAATTCTCCACATTCGATAGCTCAGTTGGTAGAGAAAAGGACCGTAGAACACTAAATGCTGAAATCCGGCTTGAGGAGGACCATTTTCCTACCTCATAAATGCGCCTAAAAGATATACATTTGCCTGTTGTTCGCACATTCCCCAATAGAGAATAAAACGTGCATTTCCAGTTTCCTAATTAAGAAAGAATCCAAGTTAACTCACCAAATAGTAAAGAAGAATTCAGAACACCTAGTTCCCTGAAGTAATTTTCCCCAAAATTGTTTACAGACAGATTATTTCCCATCATTCCCATGGCTGAATGGTCAATGTTGATCAACATCTGGTAGAAAAGATTTAACTCAATGCTACGGTTCAAACATGTACCTTTTGCTCCAACAATTTCGTCATGTCCCTTCGATAGCTCAGTTGGTAGAGCGGAGGACTGTAGAATGCAAAATAATGAAAACCTTAGGTCGCTGGTTCAAATCCGCCTCGAAGGAGGACCTTTTTTCTGCCTCATCAATGCGCCCACAAAAATATTTTTGCCGTTTGTCCGCACATCCCCCTATAGAGAATACAATGTGCATTTCCAGTTTCCTTAAATAATAGTCTAGGTGTACGAATCCAATCATACAGAAGAATTAAAAACAATTCAAGTTTATCCAAAGTTCTCCACATTCAATAGATCAGTTGGTAGAGCAAAGGACCGTAGAACACTAAATGCTGAAATCCGGCTTGAGGAGGACCGTTTTCCTACCTCATAAACGCGCCTAAAAGATATACATTTGCCTGTTGTTCGCACATTCCCCTATAGAGAATAAAACGTGCATTTCCAGTTTCCTAATTAAGAAAGAATCCAAGTTAACTCACAAAATACTAAAGAAGAATTCAGAACACCTGGTTCCCTGAAGTAATTTTCCCCAAAATTGTATACAGACAGATTATTTCCCAAGATTCCCATGGCTGAATGGTCAACGTTGATCAACATCTGGTAGAAAAGATTTAGCTCAATGCTACGGTTCAAACATGTACCTTTTGCTCCAATAATTTCAACATGTCCCTTCGATAGCTCAGTTGGTAGAGCGGAGGACTGTAGAATTCTAAATGCTGAAATCCTTAGGTCGCTGGTTCAAATCTGTCCCGAAGGATTAACCTTTTTCTGCCTCATCAATGCGCCCTCAAAAATATTTTTGCCGGTTGTTCCCCCTATAGAGAATAAAATGTGCATTTCCAGTTTCCTTAAAGAATAGTCTAGGTGTACGAATCCAATCATACAGAAGAATTAAAAACACTTCAAGATTATCCAAAATTCTCCACATTCGATAGCTCAGTTGGTAGAGCAAAGGACCGTAGAACACTAAATGCTGAAATCCGGCTTGAGGAGGACCATTTTCCTACCTCATAAATGCGCCTAAAAGATATACATTTGCCTTTTGTTCGCACATTCCCCAATAGAGAATAAAACGTGCATTTCCAGTTTCCTAATTAAGAAAGAATCCAAGTTAACTCACCAAATAGTAAAGAAGAATTCAGAACACCTAGTTCCCTGAAGTAATTTTCCCCAAAATTGTTTACAGACAGATTATTTCCCATCATTCCCATGGCTGAATGGTCAATGTTGATCAACATCTGGTAGAAAAGATTTAACTCAATGCTACGGTTCAAACATGTACCTTTTGCTCCAAAAATTTCTTCATGTCCCTTCGATAGCTCAGTTGGTAGAGCGGAGGACTGTAGAATGCTAAATAATGAAAACCTTAGGTCGCTGGTTCAAATCCGCCTCGAAGGAGGACCTTTTTTCTGCCTCATCAATGCGCCCACAAAAATATTTTTGCCGTTTGTCCGCACATCCCCCTATAGAGAATACAATGTGCATTTCCAGTTTCCTTAAATAATAGTCTAGGTGTACGAATCCAATCATACAGAAGAATTAAAAACAATTCAAGTTTATCCAAAGTTCTCCACATTCAATAGATCAGTTGGTAGAGCAAAGGACCGTAGAACACTAAATGCTGAAATCCGGCTTGAGGAGGACTCTTTTCCTACCTCATAAATGCGCCTAAAAGATATACATTTGCCTGTTGTTCGCACATTCCCCTATAGAGAATAAAACGTGCATTTCCAGTTTCCTAATTAACCTCTAACGAGCCTCAACCCCGGATCCGGGATCACCCCCCACCCCCCCCACACTGATTAGCATCGCTAGCATAGCGTCACAATTAAATAGTAGCATCTAAATATCATTAAATCACAAGTCCAAGCCACCTAATGAAAGATACAGATCTTGTGAATAAAGCCACCATTTCAGATTTTTAAAATGTTTTACAGGGAAGACACAATATGTAAATCTATTAGCTAACCACGTTAGCAAAGGACACGATTTTTTTACTCCCAACAGCTTTTTCCTGCGTCAGTAGCTATCACTAATTCGACTAGATAAAAATATATATAGCCACTAACCAAGAAACAACTTCATAATATGACAGTCTGATAACATATTTATGGTATAGCATAGTTTTTTGGGGGAAAAATGTGCATTTTTCAGGTATAAATCACAGTTCTACATTGCAGCTGCAATCTGAAATAGTGCTGACCCAGCCAGAACAATTACAGAGACCAACGTCATATAACGAATTACTCATCTTAAAACATTTCAGAAAAATACACAGCGTACAGATATTGAAAGCCCAACATCTGGTGAATCCAAACAATATTTCAGATTTATTAAATGTTTTATAACGAAAACAAAATGTAGCGCTAAATTAGCATAGCTATACAAGGCAGATTCGGCTAGGCGCCCACGGTCAGTTCACATGCACAACAGATATGATATAACATCGTAAATTGGGTCTTACTATGGCTGATCTTTCATCAGAATGTTGATCAAAGTGTCCTTTGTCAAGATGAGTCGTTGGTTCCGTTCAGAAATCTTCCTTTCCCACTCCATTTAGCACAGGTACCGGTCGAGTGGCACAGATCTCTCAAATGTAAATAAATTGTGACAACGGAACACCGCAAAACTCCCAAAAAAATTCAAATAATCTGATTAAACTATATTGAAAAAACATACATTACGATGATATGGTCACATGTATCAAACAAAATTCGACACGGAGATAGTTTTCATCCATCTAATTAAGAAAGAATCCAAGTTAACTCACAAAATACTAAAGAAGAATTCAGAACACCTAGTTCCCAGAAGTCATTTTTCCCAAAAAATTTTACAGACAGATTATTTCACTTATAATTCACTGTATCACAAATCCAGTGGGTCAGAAGTTTACATACACTAAGTTGGCTGTGCCTTTAAACAGTTTGGAAAAATCCCGAAAATGATGTCATGGCTTTAGAAGCTTCTGATAGTCTAATTGACATCATTTGAGTCAATTGGAGGTGTACCTGTAGATTTATTTCATGGCCTACTTTCAAACTCAGTGCCTCTTTGCTTGATATCATGGGAAAATCAAAAGAATTCAGCCAAGACCTCAGAAATAAATTGTAGACCTCCACAAGTCTGGTTCATCCTTGGGAGCAATTTCCAAACGCCGGAAGGTACCACGTTCATCTGTACAAACAATAGTACGCAAGTATAAACACCATGGGACCACGCAGCCGTCATACAGCTCAGGAAGGAGACGCGTTCTGTCTCCTAGAGATGAAATTACTTTGGTGCGAAAAGTGCAAATCAATCCCAGAACAACAGCAAAGGACCTTGTGAAGATGCTGGAGGAAACAGGTACAAAAGAATCTATATCCACAGTCAAACGAGTCCTATATCAACATAACCTGAAAGGCCGCTCAGCAAGGAAGAAGCTACTTCTCCAACCCCTTCGATAGCTCAGTTGGTAGAGCGGTGGACTGTAGAATGCTGAATGCTGATATCCTTAGGTCGCTGGTTCAAATCTGGCTCGAATGAGGAATATTTTTCTGCCTCATCAATGCGCCCCCAAAAATATTTTTGCCGGTTGTTCGCACATCCCCCTATAGAGAATAAAATGTGCATTTCCAGTTTCCTTAAAGAATAGTCTAGGCGTACGAATCCAATCAAACAGAATAATTAAAAACAATTCAAGTTTATCCAAAATTCTCCACATTCGATAGCTCAGTTGGTAGAGCAAAGGACCGTAGAACACTAAATGCTGAAGTCCAGCTTGAGGAGGACCCTTTTCCTACCTCATAAATGCGCCTAAAAGATATACATTTGCCTGTTGTTCGCACATTCCCCTATAGAGAATATAAACGTGCATTTCCAGTTTCCTAATTAAGAAAGAATCCAAGTTAACTCACAAAAATACTAAAGAAGAATTCAGAACACCTAGGTTCCCTGAAGTAATTTTCCCCAAAATTGTTATACAGACAGATTATTTCCCAGCATTCCCATGGCTGAATGGTCAACGTTGATCAACATCTGGTAGAAAAGATTTAGCTCAATGCTACGGTTCAAACATGTACCTTTTGCTCCAATAATTTCATCAGTGTCCCTTCGATAGCTCAGTTGGTAGAGCGGAGGACCTGTAGAATTCTAAATGCTGAAATCCTTAGGTCCCTGGTTCAAATCCTGCTCCGAAGGATTAACCTTTTTCTGCCTCATCAATGCGCCCTCAAAAATATTTTTGCCGGTTGTTCGCACATCCCCTATAGAGAATAAAATGTGCATTTCCAGTTTCCTTAAAGAATAGTCTAGGTGTACGAATCCAATCATACAGAAGAATTAAAAACACTTCAAGATTATCCAAAATTCTCCACATTCGATAGCTCAGTTGGTAGAGCAAAGGACCGTAGAACACTAAATGCTGAAGTCCAGCTTGAGGAGGACCCTTTTCCTACCTCATAAATGCGCCTAAAAGATATACATTTGCCTGTTGTTCGCACATTCCCCAATAGAGAATATAACGTGCATTTCCAGTTTCCTAATTAAGAAAGAATCCAAGTTAACTCACAAAATAGTAAAGAAGAATTCAGAACACCTAGTTCCCTGAAGTAATTTTCCCCAAAATTGTTTACAGACAGATTATTTCCCATCATTCCCATGGCTGAATGGTCAACGTTGATCAACATCTGGTAGAAAAGATTTAACTCAATGCTACGGTTCAAACATGTACCTTTTGCTCCAATAATTTCATAGTGTGCCTTCGATAGCTCAGTTGGTAGAGCGGAGGACTGTAGAATGCTAAATGCTGAAATCCTTAGGTCGCTGGTTCAAATCCGGCTCGAAGGATTAGCCTTTTTCTGCCTCATCAATGCTCCCTCAAAAATATTTTTGCCGGTTGTTCGCACATCCCACTATAGAGAATAAAATGTGCATTTCCAGTTTCCTTAAATAATAGTCTAGGTGTACGAATCCAATCATACAGAAGAATTAAAAACACTTCAAGTTTATTAGCAATTCTCCACATTCGATAGCTCAGTTGGTAGAGCAAAGGACCGTAGAACACTAAATGCTGAAATCCGGCTTGAGGAGGACCCTTTTCCTACCTCATAAACGCGCCTAAAAGATATACATTTGCCTGTTGTTCGCACATTCCCCTATAGAGAATAAAACGTGCATTTCCAGTTTCCTAATTAAGAAAGAATCCAAGTTAACTCACAAAATACTAAAGAAGAATTCAGAACACCTGGTTCCCTGAAGTAATTTTCCCCAAAATTGTATACAGACAGATTATTTCCCAAGATTCCCATGGCTGAATGGTCAACGTTGATCAACATCTGGTAGAAAAGATTTAGCTCAATGCTACGGTTCAAACATGTACCTTTTGCTCCAATAATTTCATCATGTCCCTTCGATAGCTCAGTTGGTAGAGCGGAGACCTGTAGAATTCTAAATGCTGAAATCCTTAGGTCCCTGGTTCAAATCTGTCCCGAAGGATTAACCTTTTTCTGCCTCATCAATGCGCCCTCAAAAATATTTTTGCCGGTTGTTCCCCCTATAGAGAATAAAATGTGCATTTCCAGTTTCCTTAAAGAATAGTCTAGGTGTACGAATCCAATCATACAGAAGAATTAAAAACACTTCAAGATTATCCAAAATTCTCCACATTCGATAGCTCAGTTGGTAGAGCAAAGGACCGTAGAACACTAAATGCTGAAATCCGGCTTGAGGAGGACCATTTTCCTACCTCATAAATGCGCCTAAAAGATATACATTTGCCTGTTGTTCGCACATTCCCCAATAGAGAATAAAACGTGCATTTCCAGTTTCCTAATTAAGAAAGAATCCAAGTTAACTCACCAAATAGTAAAGAAGAATTCAGAACACCTAGTTCCCTGAAGTAATTTTCCCCAAAATTGTTTACAGACAGATTATTTCCCATCATTCCCATGGCTGAATGGTCAATGTTGATCAACATCTGGTAGAAAAGATTTAACTCAATGCTACGGTTCAAACATGTACCTTTTGCTCCAACAATTTCGTCATGTCCCTTCGATAGCTCAGTTGGTAGAGCGGAGGACTGTAGAATGCTAAATAATGAAAACCTTAGGTCGCTGGTTCAAATCCGCCTCGAAGGAGGACCTTTTTTCTGCCTCATCAATGCGCCCACAAAAATATTTTTGCCGTTTGTCCGCACATCCCCCTATAGAGAATACAATGTGCATTTCCAGTTTCCTTAAATAATAGTCTAGGTGTACGAATCCAATCATACAGAAGAATTAAAAACAATTCAAGTTTATCCAAAGTTCTCCACATTCAATAGATCAGTTGGTAGAGCAAAGGACCGTAGAACACTAAATGCTGAAATCCGGCTTGAGGAGGACTCTTTTCCTACCTCATAAATGCGCCTAAAAGATATACATTTGCCTGTTGTTCGCACATTCCCCTATAGAGAATAAAACGTGCATTTCCAGTTTCCTAATTAAGAAAGAATCCAAGTTAACTCACAAAATACTAAAGAAGAATTCAGAACACCTAGTTCCCAGAAGTCATTTTTCCCAAAAAATTTTACAGACAGATTATTTCACTTATAATTCACTGTATCACAAATCCAGTGGGTCAGAAGTTTACATACACTAAGTTGGCTGTGCCTTTAAACAGCTTGGAAAAATCCCGAAAATGATGTCATGGCTTTAGAAGCTTCTGATAGTCTAATTGACATCATTTGAGTCAATTGGAGGTGTACCTGTAGATTTATTTCATGGCCTACTTTCAAACTCAGTGCCTCTTTGCTTGATATCATGGGAAAATCAAAAGAATTCAGCCAAGACCTCAGAAATAAATTGTAGACCTCCACAAGTCTGGTTCATCCTTGGGAGCAATTTCCAAACGCCGGAAGGTACCACGTTCATCTGTACAAACAATAGTACGCAAGTATAAACACCATGGGACCACGCAGCCGTCATACAGCTCAGGAAGGAGACGCGTTCTGTCTCCTAGAGATGAAATTACTTTGGTGCGAAAAGTGCAAATCAATCCCAGAACAACAGCAAAGGACCTTGTGAAGATGCTGGAGGAAACAGGTACAAAAGAATCTATATCCACAGTCAAACGAGTCCTATATCAACATAACCTGAAAGGCCGCTCAGCAAGGAAGAAGCTACTTCTCCAACCCCTTCGATAGCTCAGTTGGTAGAGCGGTGGACTGTAGAATGCTGAATGCTGATATCCTTAGGTCGCTGGTTCAAATCTGGCTCGAAGGAGGAATATTTTTCTGCCTCATCAATGCGCCCCCAAAAATATTTTTGCCGGTTGTTCGCACATCCCCTTATAGAGAATAAAATGTGCATTTCCAGTTTCCTTAAAGAATAGTCTAGGCGTACGAATCCAATCAAACAGAATAATTAAAAACAATTCAAGTTTATCCAAAATTCTCCACATTCGATAGCTCAGTTGGTAGAGCAAAGGACCGTAGAACACTAAATGCTGAAGTCCAGCTTGAGGAGGACCCTTTTCCTACCTCATAAATGCGCCTAAAAGATATACATTTGCCTGTTGTTCGCACATTCCCCAATAGAGAATATAACGTGCATTTCCAGTTTCCTAATTAAGAAAGAATCCAAGTTAACTCAAAAAAATAGTAAAGAAGAATTCCGAACACCTAGTTCCCTGAAGTAATTTTCCCCAAAATTGTTTACAGACAGATTATTTCCCATCATTCCCATGGCTGAATGGTCAACGTTGATCAACATCTGGTAGAAAAGATTTAACTCAATGCTACGGTTCAAACATGTACCTTTTGCTCCAATAATTTCATAGTGTGCCTTCGATAGCTCAGTTGGTAGAGCGGAGGACTGTAGAATGCTAAATGCTGAAATCCTTAGGTCGCTGGTTCAAATCCGGCTCGAAGGATTAGCCTTTTTCTGCCTCATCAATGCTCCCTCAAAAATATTTTTGCCGGTTGTTCGCACATCCCACTATAGAGAATAAAATGTGCATTTCCAGTTTCCTTAAAGAATAGTCTAGGTGTACGAATCCAATCATACAGAAGAATTAAAAACACTTCAAGTATTATCCAAATTCTCCACATTCGATAGCTCAGTTGGTAGAGCAAAGGACCGTAGAACACTAAATGCTGAAATCCGGCTTGAGGAGGACCCTTTTCCTACCTCATAAATGCGCCTAAAAGATATACATTTGCCTGTTGTTCGCACATTCCCCAATAGAGAATAAAACGTGCATTTCCAGTTTCCTAATTAAGAAAGAATCCAAGTTAACTCAAAAAAATATTAAAGAAGAATTCAGAACACCTAGTTCCCTGAAGTAATTTTCCCCAAAATTGTTTACAGACAGATTATTTCCCATCATTCCCATGGCTGAATGGTCAACGTTGATCAACATCTGGTAGAAAAGATTTAACTCAATGCTACGGTTCAAACATGTACCTTTTGCTCCAATAATTTCATAGTGTGACTTCGATAGCTCAGTTGGTAGAGCGGAGGACTGTAGAATGCTAAATGCTGAAATCCTTAGGTCGCTGGTTCAAATCCGGCTCGAAGGATTAGCCTTTTTCTGCCTCATCAATGCTCCCTCAAAAATATTTTTGCCGGTTGTTCGCACATCCCACTATAGAGAATAAAATGTGCATTTCCAGTTTCCTTAAATAATAGTCTAGGTGTACGAATCCAATCATACAGAAGAATTAAAAACACTTCAAGATTATCCAAAATTCTCCACATTCGATAGCTCAGTTGGTAGAGCAAAGGACCGTAGAACACTAAATGCTGAAATCCGGCTTGAGGAGGACCCTTTTCCTACCTCATAAATGCGCCTAAAAGATATACATTTGCCTGTTGTTCGCACATTCCCCAATAGAGAATAAAACGTGCATTTCCAGTTTCCTAATTAAGAAAGAATCCAAGTTAACTCAAAAAAATAGTAAAGAAGAATTCAGAACACCTAGTTCCCTGAAGTAATTTTCCCCAAAATTGTTTACAGACAGATTATTTCCCATCATTCCCATGGCTGAATGGTCAACGTTGATCAACATCTGGTAGAAAAGATTTAACTCAATGCTACGGTTCAAACATGTACCTTTTGCTCCAATAATTTCATAGTGTGCCTTCGATAGCTCAGTTGGTAGAGCGGAGGACTGTAGAATGCTAAATGCTGAAATCCTTAGGTCGCTGGTTCAAATCCGGCTCGAAGGATTAGCCTTTTTCTGCCTCATCAATGCTCCCTCAAAAATATTTTTGCCAGTTGTTCGCACATCCCACTATAGAGAATAAAATGTGCATTTCCAGTTTCCTTAAATAATAGTCTAGGTGTACGAATCCAATCATACAGAAGAATTAAAAACACTTCAAGTTTATTAGCAATTCTCCACATTCGATAGCTCAGTTGGTAGAGCAAAGGACCGTAGAACACTAAATGCTGAAATCCGGCTTGAGGAGGACCCTTTTCCTACCTCATAAACGCGCCTAAAAGATATACATTTGCCTGTTGTTCGCACATTCCCCTATAGAGAATAAAACGTGCATTTCCAGTTTCCTAATTAAGAAAGAATCCAAGTTAACTCACAAAATACTAAAGAAGAATTCAGAACACCTGGTTCCCTGAAGTAATTTTCCCCAAAATTGTATACAGACAGATTATTTCCCAAGATTCCCATGGCTGAATGGTCAACGTTGATCAACATCTGGTAGAAAAGATTTAGCTCAATGCTACGGTTCAAACATGTACCTTTTGCTCCAATAATTTCATCATGTCCCTTCGATAGCTCAGTTGGTAGAGCGGAGGACTGTAGAATTCTAAATGCTGAAATCCTTAGGTCGCTGGTTCAAATCTGTCCCGAAGGATTAACCTTTTTCTGCCTCATCAATGCGCCCTCAAAAATATTTTTGCCGGTTGTTCCCCCTATAGAGAATAAAATGTGCATTTCCAGTTTCCTTAAAGAATAGTCTAGGTGTACGAATCCAATCATACAGAAGAATTAAAAACACTTCAAGATTATCCAAAATTCTCCACATTCGATAGCTCAGTTGGTAGAGCAAAGGACCGTAGAACACTAAATGCTGAAATCCGGCTTGAGGAGGACCATTTTCCTACCTCATAAATGCGCCTAAAAGATATACATTTGCCTGTTGTTCGCACATTCCCCAATAGAGAATAAAACGTGCATTTCCAGTTTCCTAATTAAGAAAGAATCCAAGTTAACTCACCAAATAGTAAAGAAGAATTCAGAACACCTAGTTCCCTGAAGTAATTTTCCCCAAAATTGTTTACAGACAGATTATTTCCCATCATTCCCATGGCTGAATGGTCAATGTTGATCAACATCTGGTAGAAAAGATTTAACTCAATGCTACGGTTCAAACATGTACCTTTTGCTCCAACAATTTCGTCATGTCCCTTCGATAGCTCAGTTGGTAGAGCGGAGGACTGTAGAATGCTAAATAATGAAAACCTTAGGTCGCTGGTTCAAATCCGCCTCGAAGGAGGACCTTTTTTCTGCCTCATCAATGCGCCCACAAAAATATTTTTGCCGTTTGTCCGCACATCCCCCTATAGAGAATACAATGTGCATTTCCAGTTTCCTTAAATAATAGTCTAGGTGTACGAATCCAATCATACAGAAGAATTAAAAACAATTCAAGTTTATCCAAAGTTCTCCACATTCAATAGATCAGTTGGTAGAGCAAAGGACCGTAGAACACTAAATGCTGAAATCCGGCTTGAGGAGGACTCTTTTCCTACCTCATAAATGCGCCTAAAAGATATACATTTGCCTGTTGTTCGCACATTCCCCTATAGAGAATAAAACGTGCATTTCCAGTTTCCTAATTAAGAAAGAATCCAAGTTAACTCACAAAATACTAAAGAAGAATTCAGAACACCTAGTTCCCAGAAGTCATTTTTCCCAAAAATTTTTACAGACAGATTATTTCACTTATAATTCACTGTATCACAAATCCAGTGGGTCAGAAGTTTACATACACTAAGTTGGCTGTGCCTTTAAACAGCTTGGAAAAATCCCGAAAATGATGTCATGGCTTTAGAAGCTTCTGATAGTCTAATTGACATCATTTGAGTCAATTGGAGGTGTACCTGTAGATTTATTTCATGGCCTACTTTCAAACTCAGTGCCTCTTTGCTTGATATCATGGGAAAATCAAAAGAATTCAGCCAAGACCTCAGAAATAAATTGTAGACCTCCACAAGTCTGGTTCATCCTTGGGAGCAATTTCCAAACGCCGGAAGGTACCACGTTCATCTGTACAAACAATAGTACGCAAGTATAAACACCATGGGACCACGCAGCCGTCATACAGCTCAGGAAGGAGACGCGTTCTGTCTCCTAGAGATGAAATTACTTTGGTGCGAAAAGTGCAAATCAATCCCAGAACAACAGCAAAGGACCTTGTGAAGATGCTGGAGGAAACAGGTACAAAAGTATCTATATCCACAGTCAAACGAGTCCTATATCAACATAACCTGAAAGGCCGCTCAGCAAGGAAGAAGCTACTTCTCCAACACCTTCGATAGCTCAGTTGGTAGAGCGGAGGACTGTAGAATGCTGAATGCTGATATCCTTAGGTCGCTGGTTCAAATCTGGCTCGAAGGAGGAATATTTTTCTGCCTCATCAATGCGCCCCCAAAAATATTTTTGCCGGTTGTTCGCACATCCCCCTATAGAGAATAAAATGTGCATTTCCAGTTTCCTTAAAGAATAGTCTAGGCGTACGAATCCAATCAAACAGAATAATTAAAAACAATTCAAGTTTATCCAAAATTCTCCACATTCGATAGCTCAGTTGGTAGAGCAAAGGACCGTAGAACACTAAATGCTGAAGTCCAGCTTGAGGAGGACCCTTTTCCTACCTCATAAATGCGCCTAAAAGATATACATTTGCCTGTTGTTCGCACATTCCCCAATAGAGAATATAACGTGCATTTCCAGTTTCCTAATTAAGAAAGAATCCAAGTTAACTCAAAAAAATAGTAAAGAAGAATTCCGAACACCTAGTTCCCTGAAGTAATTTTCCCCAAAATTGTTTACAGACAGATTATTTCCCATCATTCCCATGGCTGAATGGTCAACGTTGATCAACATCTGGTAGAAAAGATTTAACTCAATGCTACGGTTCAAACATGTACCTTTTGCTCCAATAATTTCATAGTGTGCCTTCGATAGCTCAGTTGGTAGAGCGGAGGACTGTAGAATGCTAAATGCTGAAATCCTTAGGTCGCTGGTTCAAATCCGGCTCGAAGGATTAGCCTTTTTCTGCCTCATCAATGCTCCCTCAAAAATATTTTTGCCGGTTGTTCGCACATCCCACTATAGAGAATAAAATGTGCATTTCCAGTTTCCTTAAATAATAGTCTAGGTGTACGAATCCAATCATACAGAAGAATTAAAAACACTTCAAGTTTATCCAAATTTCTCCACATTCGATAGCTCAGTTGGTAGAGCAAAGGACCGTAGAACACTAAATGCTGAAATCCGGCTTGAGGAGGACCCTTTTCCTACCTCATAAATGCGCCTAAAAGATATACATTTGCCTGTTGTTCGCACATTCCCCAATAGAGAATAAAACGTGCATTTCCAGTTTCCTAATTAAGAAAGAATCCAAGTTAACTCAAAAAAATATTAAAGAAGAATTCAGAACACCTAGTTCCCTGAAGTAATTTTCCCCAAAATTGTTTACAGACAGATTATTTCCCATCATTCCCATGGCTGAATGGTCAACGTTGATCAACATCTGGTAGAAAAGATTTAACTCAATGCTACGGTTCAAACATGTACCTTTTGCTCCAATAATTTCATAGTGTGCCTTCGATAGCTCAGTTGGTAGAGCGGAGGACTGTAGAATGCTAAATGCTGAAATCCTTAGGTCGCTGGTTCAAATCCTCCTCGAAGGATTAGCCTTTTTCTGCCTCATCAATGCGCCCTCAAAAATATTTTTGCCGGTTGTTCGCACATCCCACTATAGAGAATAAAATGTGCATTTCCAGTTTCCTTAAAGAATAGTCTAGGTGTACGAATCCAATCATACAGAAGAATTAAAAACACTTCAAGATTATCCAAAATTCTCCACATTCGATAGCTCAGTTGGTAGAGCAAAGGACCGTAGAACACTAAATGCTGAAATCCGGCTTGAGGAGGACCATTTTCCTACCTCATAAATGCGCCTAAAAGATATACATTTGCCTGTTGTTCGCACATTCCCCAATAGAGAATAAAACGTGCATTTCCAGTTTCCTAATTAAGAAAGAATCCAAGTTAACTCACCAAATAGTAAAGAAGAATTCAGAACACCTAGTTCCCTGAAGTAATTTTCCCCAAAATTGTTTACAGACAGATTATTTCCCATCATTCCCATGGCTGAATGGTCAATGTTGATCAACATCTGGTAGAAAAGATTTAACTCAATGCTACGGTTCAAACATGTACCTTTTGCTCCAACAACTTCTTCATGTCCCTTCGATAGCTCAGTTGGTAGAGCGGAGGACTGTAGAATGCTAAATAATGAAAACCTTAGGTCGCTGGTTCAAATCCTCCTCGAAGGAGGATCTTTTTTCTGCCTCATCAATGCGCCCTACAAAAATATTTTTGCCAGTTTGTCCGCACATCCCCCTATAGAGAATACAATGTGCATTTCCAGTTTCCATAACCCTCCCGTTGTCCTCCTATTATGCCTAGCACACAGTGTCCCCCCCGGGTCACCCTGTCCCGTCTTGGCTAAAGGCCCAGTGGGCACAAGTGTGACAGTATGGGTGTGAACAGCCTTTGCAGATGTATTTCTTACACCTGCAGCACGCGGTGTGTGTCTTGGCGTCCTTCTTGGGTGGGCAGAGCTGACACCTCTTCCTCTTACTCGCCTCCAGCCGGGCAGCCGGGGCTGGGTCGGAGGCGGCGGCCGGGCCGACGGCTCGCTCAAGGGCTTGCGGACGAGCCTCGGCGGATACACGCTCGCCCCGTATGACTTTGACAAGTGCTGAGGCGGCTTCGGTGCGGGGGAGACGCTGCCTTCTTTGGATCAAGGGCTTCACGAGCGCCTTTCCGAGCTGCTCCAGGAACACCCTCCTCTTGTTCCGCTTCCCGGGCATCCAGTCGGGGTTGATCTCTCGCCATATGACAAAGGCGTTGTAGGAGGACACGTCGAGGATGTTGTGGAAGATGACCAGGGGCCAGCGGGCGGTCATCCGTCTGCAGCTGTAGGTGCCGACCACCTTGTCTAGGTTGTCCACGCCGCCCTTGTTGCAGTTGTAGTCTAGGATGAGGGCCGGCTTCCGGTCTCGGCGATCGCTAACGTCGGGCTCCGCGTGCCGCGTGCTCAGAAGCAGCACGTTCTTATTTCTCTTTGCCAGGTAGGACACTAGAGTGGCGGTGGGCGTGAAGGCGAACCTGGAGGACGAGACCTGTCTGTCCTTGGACTGGAGCAGCGCGGGAGGGAGCTCGGGCTTGTTCTTTCGCACCGTGCCCACCATGGTGAGGTTCCTCTCGAGGAGCCGCTGCCCGAGTTCGTAGGAGGTGAAGAAATTGTCACACGTGACGTTGTGACCGCCCGGCAGTCCCTCGGTCAGATCGAGGACGACGCGCGCGCCCTGGTTCTTCTCGGGGCCTCCGCCGGCCGCCTTGCCGGTGTACACTTGCATCTTCCAAGCGTAGCTGGACTTGGCGTCGCAGGCCACCCACGACTTGATGCCGTATTTGGCCGGCTTGCTGGGAATGTACTGTCGGAAAGGACAGCGTCCTTGAGGCGAGGGAGAGGGGAGGGAGAGGAGAGGGAGAGGAGATTAGCAGCGTCATACACAGATACATAGACTGCCCGTGCTCTCTACGCTACACGTACAAACACAGATACCAGCGTCATCGTTACCGGCTCACCATCGGGGCGCACTGCGTTTACGTTACACGCAGCCGCCTCCGCCGCCCGTGCTACTGCCGATTGCTACTACTGCCGATTGCTACTACTGCCCGTGCTACTACTGCCCGTGCTCCACGTTGCTACTCTTGCCGATTGCTACTACTGCCCGTGCTACTACTGCCCGTGCTCTCTATGCTACACGTACATAGACAGATACATTGACTGCCCGTGCTCTACGCTACACGTACAAACACAGATACATAGACTGCCCGTGCTCTCTACGCTACACGTACAAACACAGATACATAGACTGCCCGTGCTCTCTACGCTACGCGTACGTACACAGATGCATAGACGGTACCTCTGAACGGGACCAGTTGTTCGTCCACCGTCACTTCGGGCCCCGGGTTGTAGAGGGCCTGCAGCCGCTCCTCCCACAGGTCCCACACCTCTCTCACGGCCGCCAGTCTGTCGGTGGCGAGTCTCGCGGGTCTCGACTGGCGGTCGTCGAATCGCAGCAGCCTCGAGTACTTGTGAAACGCCTTGAGCGGCATGGTGGCGCGGAACACGGTCCTGCCGCTCTCGGCGTCCCACAGGCTGGCCGCGGCCTCGCCTCGGGACCTGTAGACGCCGGCTAGGATCAGCAGCCCTACGTAGGCGCGCAGGTCGGTGGAGTCCATGGGTCGCCAGCCGTCGCCGTATTTTCTCACCCCCTGCAGATTCGTCATGTCCACGATGATCCTTTCTATCGCCGGTGTGACAAACAGACGGAAGGCGGACGCGATGTCGAGCGCTCGCGACGCGGCGTAGGCCGTGGGGCCCGGCGTCACGGCGGGGCAGGGCCGGCGGATGGCGCGGGGCCGGTCCGGGCCGCGATAGGCCACGGAGGACCATTTGATTTTGCCGTTTTTTGACAGCAACGTCTCCCTTTCTGGCTCTGGCTCTCTGGCTCTGTCTCGCTCTCGCTCTCTGTCTCTGGCTCGCTCTCTGTCTGGCTCTCTGTCTCGCTCTCGGCCAGCGGCCGCGTCTCCCTCTCGCTCTCCCTCCGGCTCTTCCTCCGAAGAGGAGCACGACCGCGAGGCCGAGTCGTCTTCGTAGTCGTCCGCGTCGCGCTCGGGGTTGTATTCCTCACCGTCTTCATCTTCCGAAACGTCCTCCTCTTCGGAATCGCAGTAGTCTTCTTCGTCTTCTTGGTCGACGCTGGAGGATATCTGTTCCAGGACCTGAGCCGCGCTGAAACCGGGACTGCGAGGCGTCGTAGGCGGAGGCAACACGCTCGGCGGGGTCGTATTCCTCGTCGTCGTCCTCGTCGTCGTCCTCATCATCGTCCTCATCTTCTTCTTCTTCTTCTTCTTGTTCTTCTTGTTCTTCTTGTTCTTGTTCTTCTTCTTCTTCTTCTTCTTCTTGACAATATTAGTAGGCTCTCTACGCCCTGCTTACTGTCGTAGGCGGAGGGCTCACGCTCGGCGGGGTCTTATTCCTCCTCGTCGTCGTCCTCGTCCTCATCTTCTTCTTCTTCTTCTTCTTCTTCTTCTTCTTCTTCTTCTTCTTCTTCCTGACAATATTAGTAGCCTCTCTACGCCCTGCTTACGGTGGCCACGTGAATGGGACGAGGCACGCGAATGGACGAGGCGCGTGGTCGGCCCTGCCTGCTCCTTCGGGCCCTTCGGCCCCTTCGGTCCCATCCGGGACGCTCGGCTGGCCTCCCCGTGTTATAGCACCGAGGTCGTGCACTGAGTTGTTGGGGACAACTGGTCCCTGCCGGGGTCACTCAGACCCGGCCCAGACAGAGGGGAACAACTCCTAACACAGGCCCCGGGTCACTCCGACCCAGCTCAAGACAGGGGTAGGAGGGTTACAACATACACCTTGCTAACGCTGCCGGGGTCACTCTGACCCAAGCCCCCGGGACAGAGGGGAACAACTCATAACGCAGGGCCTACAACAGGGCCCGGGTCACTGTGACCCGGCCCAGACAGGGGTAGGAGGGTTACAACATACACCTTGCTAACGCTGCCAGAGTCTCTCTAACCCACACAGACACTGGGAATCGACTCGTAACGCTGGCCGGGGGTAACTCTGACCCGCCGAGGCAAGGGGAAGGTTGTGTAACAACAGCCATACCCGAAAGGCACAATTTCCACAACCAAGGGAAAGTAGTTTGTAGGGGGGCGTTTTTAGATTCGATATCCAAACTCACACGGGGCCCAAGGGCCCGTATGGGGGACAGAGGGCCGTATTCGACACAGGCCCTTGCCCGGAATGTTGAGCGTGTCAATTTTGGGGCAGGACCTTTTACTAGTATCCAGCAGGTGGTGGTGTTGGGTCACTGTGACCCCGGCCTGCCAGGGTCTCTCTGACCCACACAGACACGGGGGAAGCGACTGGTAACGCTGCCGAGGGTCACTCTGACCCCTCTGACGTCACTATGACCCCGCCCACACAGGGGCAGGGGCAGGAGGGTTACAACATACACCTTGCTAACGCCGCCGGGGTCACTCTGACCCCTCTGACGTCACTATGACCCCGCCCACACAGGGGCAGGAGGGTTACAACATACACCTTGCTAACGCTGCCGGGGTCACTCCGACCCACACACAGACACGGGCAATCAACTCGGAACTGCCCGGGGTCGCTCTGACCCGCCGAGACAACGGGAGGGTTATGCACATCGGTTATTAGCTGAACAGGGTCACCTCTGTCCCAGTCTAGGAACTCAGTGCATTTGTAATAGCCTTGGGTGACGTGTATATCAAATGGGATGAGAGTATTGTCAGTGCTCTTCACCATACAGGAACACACTCCTCCCTGCATGTCACCAAAGTAGGCCGTGATGGCAATAGCTCCTACAGTAACTTCGGGTCTATTTAGGGATGACATTAGCTGCTCTTTAGAGACGGAGCCCCACCACCTCTCACCCAGCCATTCTACCAGTGGAAGCCAGGATCTGTTCAATAGAGGCCAGTTGCCATATTTCCTTTGCTTAGCGACACGGAGTGAGTCGAATTGTCTTCTCCCCATATAGGCCATCTTCCAACCACTTACCTATTTTGCTATATATATGTAATTGGTATCATAGTTCTTGTGATTCAGCCATTGTAAGTAGTAGGAAAAGTGGAACCATACCCCAAAGCCGCACACTCTCACCAACCCCAGGAAAGGGCCTTATGTTTTCTAACTGTTGTTGCTAGAGACGTGGCTAGTTGCTCATCGTGATTATGATCACATGCAGCCTTACGAACAGCTTTCACCTCTGTACAACCACACCTAACCCGTAACTTAACCCACTCATGAAAAGGTGTTTAACTGTGACACCTACTGCAACTGTCGCATTTAACAGCTAATCATGGACCTATATCTCCTTACCTCAGGCAATTGTGCATTTCCGACCTCTAATCATGTCAGAGGAGAGTGGTATAGAAACTGACAATAGCGAGCTGAGCCTGGTAGGATAGACGCATGTTATATCATACTCTATAGACACCTCTTTCATAGACCATACTCATCACAGGCATTTAACTTGTACTGATTCTAACACTCGTCTCTATTCCACAGGTATCTACCATAATCCTGACCCGTTCTGTAGGTACTCGGTTTGATGTCCTTTCATTCACTGTTGTAAAGTATACCATGTATAAGTGATACATTTCCCATGTCTTTAATACACATTCAGGAGAGTGATTACATACTATCGTCTGACGATGAGGGACCTAGGAACCTTGTCTTGGAACAAGCTCCTCCACTGTTGCCCCCAGAAGTCGTCAACCGGCCTCAACCTCACCTAGCATTACCTCCTCTTCCCCAGTTGAACAATGCAGAAGATGAAATGGTAGATATGGTAGTGTATACTGTGATGACACTTTTGCTTGTGTGTATGACTTGTTGGTAATGTGGTTATGTCTCTTTCGCTCAAGTATATGGCCGATGATGAGGATGGAGCTGATGCGGATGGAGATGATGAGGATGGAGATGACTAGGTTGCAATGTGTTGAGATCTAACTACACTGAACCCATTTTATTCATTTTTGAGCTGCCACTATGTCCTACTTTTGGTATGGATGTATGTAAATGTTATGTACTCTGTAAATAAATGTGACCTGGTATTCTTGCTCAGGATATTATTGTCTTTATTCACAGAAGGATATGGACATTGAATAATACACCACAAGCACTTTGTAATGGCACATTTACCAAGCGATATGACAGTGATTACATATGCTCTCCACCTATATCTTTCCTACTCTAGACATTGTGTCTGGCATCTGTGACACCTGGGTGACGTTCCAGGCCTTCATCCCCAAAGATGTGGTTCTTTGGTCGGGCTACAAAGGTTGCATCTTCAAGGCAGCAGATGCGGGAAAGAATAGATGTGATATATGGAAAGTGTACACCTGTCCCAATCGTAAACCCCAAGTTATCAAACGTCACCTTGAATCTCTTTCCCTTGGCAGTTACAATATCAAACAGGTATCCCAAACTGTCCTCATTCATATAATGGATTGCGGCAGCTGGGTTGGTGTGCTTGTTTGTCCTCATTCGTAGAAGCTCTATCACTTTACCATGTGGTGGGGACATTTCCAAACTGAGGAATGCAGCTCCCCACCATGAGCCTTTTATCAGCTTTACAATATAACGCAGCTCGTCCACAATTTGTGTCATAGCAAAGTATTTGGGGTTATGAGCCATCCACCTGGGTCTACGTAGCAAGTGTCCTTCTCCCAGTTTACGCACCAGAACTTTCATAATGTCAATAGGAGTTGAAAATAGACCTTGTACCATATCGGTACAGATGTACCTGCCTCGACTAATAACAACAGTAAAGGTCATGACTGAATCCTGTGTCTTCACCATAATCGAACACACTCCTCCTTGCATGCCACCGAAGTGTGCTGCGACGACAATGTCCCCTTTGCGACTGTTAGATGTATCCATGAATGTGATAATCTGCTCTTTAGAGACTGATCCCCACCAGCGCTCCCCCAGCCATTCTAGGAAGGAATGCCATGATGTGTTCAGTATAGACCAACTAAGCATGCTTTCCATCGAATGTTGCTTTCTCGAATCTTCCACAGCTGGAATCGAGTCGTGACCATCTTCACAGTAAACCTGTACCTCGCCACCCTCTTCGCTGTAGCCTTCGTTGCTGTCCACCACCTCGCCATCGTCAACCTCTTCATCGTACACGTCTTCACAGTCCACCACCTCGTCGTCGTAAACCTCTTCATCGTACACGTCGTCACAGTCCACCACCTCGTCATCATCGACTTCTTCACATTCCACGACAGCGCCGGTGTCAACCTCTTCACCATAGACCTCTTCACAGTAGACCACCTCTTCGTCGTCAACCTGTTCACTGTAGAGCTGTTCACTGTCGACGTCTTGGGTGTGGACCTCGTAGTCTGACTCCTCGGAATCGTAAATGTCGTAGTCCACAAGACTATCGGTTGAACGGGGACTGGTTTCAGCCTCTTGGTCTCTGGTATCCTCCATGTCAGCACCGGGAGTATCTCGGTTATGGGTATAGTCCTCTTGACAATTGTCCTGATAATCATCACACATCCAATCCTCGTAGTCACCTGCCATGTCCGCTCCCGAACTGCTTTCGGAATCAGATGATTTGGAGCCTGAGGACCTAACTGCTTGTGGTATATGGCTGTTCCCAATCTCATAACCCTGGCAGTAACCGTAACAAGACTGAGTCTGAGGCCTCTTGACACAAACGACTGTCTCGTAATGGTTCCGACTATTCTCCAAATATATGCCCTGCTTAGACACCTCTAAACCATTAGATCTGTATTCAATCCAACGGTTGGTATAGTATGTATATATGCTTACCCCCAACATGTCTGCAGCTGCTTGAATCTCCACTTCGGTCGCCCAACTACCTAAACAATTCATGTTGGACTCCGTAATGTACTCTGACACTGAACGGTAACACACTCTCAGGATGGTCCTATACATATGTTGTTTGCTCTGTAGCTGCTGCACCACCGCATTTCGAATTGGCTCATGGTACTCCTCTGTACCACATAGTGCTTCACTGACCGCTCTGAAGAAACAATTTCCGTCACCTTTTATTTTCACATTCTTACACGGAGCACCTAACACACCAGACGCAGTATGACTGAGAGACCTCTTCTTGCACTGCACCTTCAGCCTAGTGCACAGCAACTGGGCATCTTCAACTGTAACAGGGTTGAACTGCAGCTCTCTGCATGTGCTGCCACTAACAAAGTCAATGTCTGAGTCGTCGCTACTGTCATTCTCCTTTGCTGTATTACAATATCTGAGTGTATAGAAAGACTCTGATTTCCCATGTGCCATTATACACTCTGTTCTGCTTCTTGAGAGACGTCAGTATAGTCATTAATATATCGCTTTGGCCCCTATTGTCAAAGACCCACAGTTCTGCAGACTGAGTCATGATAGGGCGGGCCTAAGGAAAGCGTCATCAATCACACAGAGCTTAACAGAAGCCACAGGAGCCTATAAGGCTTCCATGCTTGCTGACTGAGTAATGATAGGGCGGACCTAAGGAAAGCGTCATCAAACACACAGAGCTTGACAGAAGCCACAGGAGCCTATAATGGCTGCCATGCTTGCTGACTGAGTCATGATAGGGCGGACCTAAGGAAAGCGTCATCAAACACACAGAGCTTGACAGAAGCCACAGGAGCCTATAAGGCTTCCAGGCTTGCTCACTGTGAGGGCTTGGGCTTGGGTAGCCATGTTATAGTTTATAATGCTGTTGAATGCAAGTAAAAAATAAAGTATGCTCAGACAAGCAACTGTCAAGTGTTACCACTGTACTTTATTGATAAAAGAGGTCCACATCACCATAGTACCAAATGAATACAATATAACATTTCAACTGTTAGGATAATTACATCTCCCCCATACTTTCTCGGAGCAGTGTCAGATTCAGTGACACCGATGACAAGTCCATCATCCTCACACCTTCAGTCTTCAGTACACTGAGACCCAGGGAATGTAGTCTGGCACCAGTGTTCACGTTGTATCCGGTACAGTCCACAGGACAGGCTGCGTAGTAAGGCCGATCTACCACGGCTGTTCCGGGACCATCCATGTCTCTTCCAGATGCACAGTTCACCAAGATCTGTGCACCTGCCTTGTATTGTGATCCACTGGGTATTAGAGACTGAGTAGACGTTGTCTTCCAGTTAAACACCACAGAGAACACTGAGACGTCAGGCTTTCCTTTTCCGTAGTAGCTCACTAGAGTGATAGGCAGACATTTACCATCAAGTTTATACACTTGGTATGGTTTCATCAATGTCACCCGGTAAGTAACGTTCCAGGTGTCAAATTGCCTACAAATGTTCCTGTAGCAATAACCTTTCTCTACCCCAATGAGGTCAGGCATAGAGTTGTCATCCGAACCACCTTGGATAGAGCGGGCCACTCTAGATCTCCCTTGTAATCCGGGTCTGTCAAACTCAGGGACTCCGTTCACAACCCCATTTTCTCCGTCAAACTCAGGTCCCCCATCCATACCACGATATTCTCCGTCAAGGTCAAGTCCCCCATCCACACCCAGGTAGTCTTCTTCAAGCACATGTCCATCACTGATTACACTGTGCTTTTCGTACAGATGCATACATAGAGACAAGTGGATTGTTGCAACGAAGATGAACAGGTTACCCATAATAGTCCTACTTGTTATAGCTGATACCTCTTCCCCAGTGTTGATAAATGTAAACTCTTGTAACAACCCAAACTGACTTATAAGTACTTCCCTGTATTAGTACGTTGGCTAGAACATCAAGTGTTGGATAACTGATACGTGGTTTGCTACACTACTGAAAGCTGGATCTATTGTCACAGCCTCCACATTCCACAGACAGGATACAACATAAAGTTTTTGGATAACTGAGAGGTTGTGGTGGACACTCACAGATTCAACATTCCGGCCAAGGGCCCTGTGTGCGAAGTGACAGGCTGTCCCCCGTACTGCCCTTGGGCCCCGTGTGAGTTTGGGTATTGATTCTAAAAACGCCCCCCCTCCTGCACTACCTTCCCTTGGTTGTGAATATTGTGCCTTTTGGGTATGGTTGTTGTTACATAACCCTCCCGTTGTCCTCCTATTATGCCTAGCACACAGTGTCCCCCCCGGGTCACCCTGTCCCGTCTTGGCTAAAGGCCCAGTGGGCACAAGTGTGACAGTATGGGTGTGAACAGCCTTTGCAGATGTATTTCTTACACCTGCAGCACGCGGTGTGTGTCTTGGCGTCCTTCTTGGGTGGGCAGAGCTGACACCTCTTCCTCTTACTCGCCTCCAGCCGGGCGGCCGGGGCTGGGTCGGAGGCGGCGGCCGGGCCGACGGCTCGCTCAAGGGCTTGCGGACGAGCCTCGGCGGATACACGCTCGCCCCGTATGACTTTGACAAGTGCTGAGGCGGCTTCGGTGCGGGGGAGACGCTGCCTTCTTTGGATCAAGGGCTTCACGAGCGCCTTTCCGAGCTGCTCCAGGAACACCCTCCTCTTGTTCCGCTTCCCGGGCATCCAGTCGGGGTTGATCTCTCGCCATATGACAAAGGCGTTGTAGGAGGACACGTCGAGGATGTTGTGGAAGATGACCAGGGGCCAGCGGGCGGTCATCCGTCTGCAGCTGTAGGTGCCGACCACCTTGTCTAGGTTGTCCACGCCGCCCTTGTTGCAGTTGTAGTCTAGGATGAGGGCCGGCTTCCGGTCTCGGCGATCGCTAACGTCGGGCTCCGCGTGCCGCGTGCTCAGAAGCAGCACGTTCTTATTTCTCTTTGCCAGGTAGGACACTAGAGTGGCGGTGGGCGTGAAGGCGAACCTGGAGGACGAGACCTGTCTGTCCTTGGACTGGAGCAGCGCGGGAGGGAGCTCGGGCTTGTTCTTTCGCACCGTGCCCACCATGGTGAGGTTCCTCTCGAGGAGCCGCTGCCCGAGTTCGTAGGAGGTGAAGAAATTGTCACACGTGACGTTGTGACCGCCCGGCAGTCCCTCGGTCAGATCGAGGACGACGCGCGCGCCCTGGTTCTTCTCGGGGCCTCCGCCGGCCGCCTTGCCGGTGTACACTTGCATCTTCCAAGCGTAGCTGGACTTGGCGTCGCAGGCCACCCACGACTTGATGCCGTATTTGGCCGGCTTGCTGGGAATGTACTGTCGGAAAGGACAGCGTCCTTTCGGCGAGGGAGAGGGGAGGGAGAGGAGAGGGAGAGGAGAGGGAGAGGAGATTAGCAGCGTCATACACAGATACATAGACTGCCCGTGCTCTCTACGCTACACGTACAAACACAGATACCAGCGTCATCGTTACCGGCTCACCATCGGGGCGCACTGCGTTTACGTTACACGCAGCCGCCTCCGCCGCCCGTGCTACTGCCGATTGCTACTACTGCCGATTGCTACTACTGCCCGTGCTACTACTGCCCGTGCTCCACGTTGCTACTCTTGCCGATTGCTACTACTGCCCGTGCTACTACTGCCCGTGCTCTCTATGCTACACGTACATAGACAGATACATTGACTGCCCGTGCTCTACGCTACACGTACAAACACAGATACATAGACTGCCCGTGCTCTCTACGCCACACGTACATACACAGATACATTGACTGCTACCGCTCTCTATGCACAGATACATAGACTGCCCGTGCTCTCTACGCTACACGTACAAACACAGATACATAGACTGCCCGTGCTCTCTACGCTACGCGTACGTACACAGATGCATAGACGGTACCTCTGAACGGGACCAGTTGTTCGTCCACCGTCACTTCGGGCCCCGGGTTGTAGAGGGCCTGCAGCCGCTCCTCCCACAGGTCCCACACCTCTCTCACGGCCGCCAGTCTGTCGGTGGCGAGTCTCGCGGGTCTCGACTGGCGGTCGTCGAATCGCAGCAGCCTCGAGTACTTGTGAAACGCCTTGAGCGGCATGGTGGCGCGGAACACGGTCCTGCCGCTCTCGGCGTCCCACAGGCTGGCCGCGGCCTCGCCTCGGGACCTGTAGACGCCGGCTAGGATCAGCAGCCCTACGTAGGCGCGCAGGTCGGTGGAGTCCATGGGTCGCCAGCCGTCGCCGTATTTTCTCACCCCCTGCAGATTCGTCATGTCCACGATGATCCTTTCTATCGCCGGTGTGACAAACAGCCGGAAGGCGGACGCGATGTCGAGCGCTCGCGACGCGGCGTAGGCCGTGGGGCCCGGCGTCACGGCGGGGCAGGGCCGGCGGATGGCGCGGGGCCGGTCCGGGCCGCGATAGGCCACGGAGGACCATTTGATTTTGCCGTTTTATGACAGCAACGTCTCCCTTTCTGGCTCTGGCTCTCTGGCTCTGTCTCGCTCTCGCTCTCTGTCTCTGGCTCGCTCTCTGTCTCGCTCTCGGCCAGCGGCCGCGTCTCCCTCTCGCTCTCCCTCCGGCTCTTCCTCCGAAGAGGAGCACGACCGCGAGGCCGAGTCGTCTTCGTAGTCGTCCGCGTCGCGCTCGGGGTTGTATTCCTCACCGTCTTCATCTTCCGAAACGTCCTCCTCTTCGGAATCGCAGTAGTCTTCTTCGTCTTCTTGGTCGACGCTGGAGGATATCTGTTCCAGGACCTGAGCCGCGCTGAAACCGGGACTGCGAGGCGTCGTAGGCGGAGGCAACACGCTCGGCGGGGTCGTATTCCTCGTCGTCGTCGTCGTCCTCGTCGTCGTCCTCATCATCGTCCTCATCTTCTTCTTCTTCTTCTTCTTGTTCTTCTTGTTCTTCTTGTTCTTGTTCTTCTTCTTCTTCTTCTTCTTCTTGACAATATTAGTAGGCTCTCTACGCCCTGCTTACTGTCGTAGGCGGAGGGCTCACGCTCGGCGGGGTCGTATTCCTCCTCGTCGTCGTCCTCGTCCTCGTCCTCTTCTTCTTCTTCTTCTTCTTCTTCTTCTTCTTCTTCTTCTTCTTCTTCTTCTTCCTGACGATATTAGTAGCCTCTCTACGCCCTGCTTACGGTGGCCACGTGAATGGGACGAGGCACGCGAATGGACGAGGCGCTGTGGTCGGCCCTGCTCCTTCGGCCCCTTCGGTCCCATCCGGGACGCTCGGCTGGCCTCCCCGTGTGATAGCACCGAGGTCGTGCACTGAGTTGTTGGGGACAACTGGTCCCTGCCGGGGTCACTCATGACCCGGCCCAGACAGAGGGGAACAACTCCTAACACAGGCCCCGGGTCACTCCGACCCAGCTCAAGACAGGGGTAGGAGGGTTACAACATACACCTTGCTAACGCTGCCGGGGTCACTCTGACCCAAGCCCCCGGGACAGAGGGGAACAACTCATAACGCAGGGCCTACAACAGGGCCCGGGTCACTGTGACCCGGCCCAGACAGGGGTAGGAGGGTTACAACATACACCTTGCTAACGCTGCCAGAGTCTCTCTAACCCACACAGACACTGGGAATCGACTCGTAACGCTGGCCGGGGGTAACTCTGACCCGCCGAGGCAAGGGGAAGGTTGTGTAACAACAGCCATACCCGAAAGGCACAATTTCCACAACCAAGGGAAAGTAGTTTGTAGGGGGGCGTTTTTAGATTCGATATCCAAACTCACACGGGGCCCAAGGGCCCGTATGGGGGACAGAGGGCCGTATTCGACACAGGCCCTTGCCCGGAATGTTGAGCGTGTCAATTTTGGGGCAGGACCTTTTACTAGTATCCAGCAGGTGGTGGTGTTGGGTCACTGTGACCCCGGCCTGCCAGGGTCTCTCTGACCCACACAGACACGGGGGAAGCGACTGGTAACGCTGCCGAGGGTCACTCTGACCCCTCTGACGTCACTATGACCCCGCCCACACAGGGGCAGGGGCAGGAGGGTTACAACATACACCTTGCTAACGCCGCCGGGGTCACTCTGACCCCTCTGACGTCACTATGACCCCGCCCACACAGGGGCAGGAGGGTTACAACATACACCTTGCTAACGCTGCCGGGGTCACTCCGACCCACACACAGACACGGGCAATCAACTCGGAACTGCCCGGGGTCGCTCTGACCCGCCGAGACAACGGGAGGGTTATATAATAGTCTAGGTGTACGAATCCAATCATACAGAAGAATTAAAAACAATTCAAGTTTATCCAAAGTTCTCCACATTCAATAGATCAGTTGGTAGAGCAAAGGACCGTAGAACACTAAATGCTGAAATCTGGCTTGAGGAGGACTCTTTTCCAACCTTCTTGCCACTAAAGGGGGTGCTGTTTTCGCATTAGCATAATTTCCTCTACAGATTAAACTGCCTCTTATTCAATTATTGCTCTTACTATATGCATATAATTAATACCATTGGATAGAAAACAATCTATAGTTTCTAAAACCGTTTCAATTTTGTCTCTGAGTTAAACAGAAGTCATTTGACAGCACTTTCCCTGACCAAGAAGAAGAATGCAAGATGTGTATGCTCGCTTCAACGCTCTGCCTATATATGGTCACGCCACCTATGACCCGAAACACACTTCATTCGTCTTCCTCTGGGTGTCAAGAGGACGTCAGAGGAGAAATTTTTTGTTTACCTTGTACTGACGTGAAATAAGACCTATTTCTTTGGCGTGACCGACAACTTCCGGTTCTCTGACTCGCGCTATTTGGAGGTGCGATTGTCTACTGTTTTGCTGCCGTTACGGATGAAAACTATCTCCGTCTCGAAGTTTGTTTGATACATGTGACCATATCATCTTAATGTATGTTTTTTCAATATAGTTTAATCAGATTATTTGAATTTTTTCGGGAGTTTTGCCGTGTTCCGTTCTGTGACTTTTTTTACTTTGGCCAGTCGACCAGTACATATGCTAAATGAAGAGGGAAAGTTGCCATTATGAATGGATTGAACGACTCATCAGGACTAAGGACACATTGATCAACATTCTGATGAAAGATCAGCAATAGTAAGACCCAATTTACGATGTTATTTCATATATCTGTCGTGCATGTGAACTGGTCGCGGGCGCCCAGCTGGTTCTGGCTGGCGTGGCTATGCTAATTTAGCGCTACATTTTGTTTTCGCTATAAAACATTTAATAAATCTGAAATATTGTTTGGATTCACCAGATGTTGGGCTTTCAATATCTGTACGCTGTGTATTTTTCTGAAATGTTTTAAGATAAGTAATTAGTTATATGACGTTGGTCTCTGTAATTGTTCTGGCTGCGTCAGCACTATTTCAGATTGCAGCTGCAATGTAGAACTGTGATTTATACCTGAAAAATGCACATTTTTCAAAAAAAAACTATGCTATACCATAAATATGTTATCAGACTGTCATCTTATGAAGTTGTTTCTTGGTTAGTGGCTATATATATTTTTATTTAGTCGAATTAGTGATAGCTACTGACGCAGGAAAAAACTGTTGGAGTAAAAAAATTGTGTCTTATGCTAACGTGGTTAGCTAATAGATTTACATATTGTGTCTTCCCTGTAAAACATTTTAAAAATCTGAAATGGTGGCTTTATTCACAAGATCTGTATCTTTCATCTGGTGTCTTGGACTTGTGATTTAATGATATTTAGATGCTACAATTTACTTGTGACGCTATGCTAGCTATGCTACTCAGTGGGGGGGGAGTGGGGGGTGATCCCGGATCCGGGTTGGTGACTCGTTAAAGGCTACCTCATAAATGCGCCTAAAAGATATACATTTGCCTGTTGTTCGCACATTCCCCTATAGAGAATAAATCGTGCATTTCCAGTTTCCTAATTAAGAAAGAATCCAAGTTAACTCACAAAATATTAAAGAAGAATTCAGAACACCTAGTTCCCTGAAGTGATTTTTCCAAAAATTGTTTACAGACAGATTATTTCACTTATAATTCACTGTATCACAAATCCAGTGGGTCAGAAGTTTACATACACTAAGTTGGCTGTGCCTTTAAACAGCTTGGAAATATCCCGAAAATGATGTCATGGCTTTAGAAGCTTCTGATAGATTAATTGACATCATTTGAGTCAATTGGAGGTGTACCTGTAGATTTATTTCATGGCCTACTTTCAAACTCAGTGCCTCTTTGCTTGATATCATGGGAAAATCAAAAGAATTCAGCCAAGACCTCAGAAATAAATTGTAGACCTCCACAAGTCTGGTTCATCCTTGGGAGCAATTTCCAAACGCCGGAAGGTACCACGTTCATCTGTAAAAACAATAGTACGCAAGTATAAACACCATGGGACCACGCAGCCGTCATACAACTCAGGAAGGAGACGCGTTCTGTCTCCTAGAGATGAAATTACTTTGGTGCGAAAAGTGCAAATCAATCCCAGAACAACAGCAAAGGACCTTGTGAAGATGCTGGAGGAAACAGGTACAAAAGTATCTATATCCACAGTCAAACGAGTCCTATATCAACATAACCTGAAAGGCTGCTCAGCAAGGAAGAAGCTACTTCTCCAACCCCTTCGATAGCTCAGTTGGTAGAGCGGAGGACTGTAGAATGCTGAATGCTGATATCCTTAGGTCGCTGGTTCAAATCTGCCTCGAAGGAGGAATATTTTTCTGCCTCATCAATGCGCCCCCAAAAATATTTTTGCCGGTTGTTCGCACATCCCCCTATAGAGAATAAAATGTGCATTTCCAGTTTCCTTAACCCTCCCGTTGTCTCGGCGGGTCAGAGCGACCCCGGGCAGTTCCGAGTTGATTGCCCGTGTCTGTGTGTGGGTCGGAGTGACCCCGGCAGCGTTAGCAAGGTGTATGTTGTAACCCTCCTGCCCCTGTGTGGGCGGGGTCATAGTGACGTCAGAGGGGTCAGAGTGACCCCGGCGGCGTTAGCAAGGTGTATGTTGTAACCCTCCTGCCCCTGCCCCTGTGTGGGCGGGGTCATAGTGACGTCAGAGGGGTCAGAGTGACCCTCGGCAGCGTTACCAGTCGCTTCCCCCGTGTCTGTGTGGGTCAGAGAGACCCTGGCAGGCCGGGGTCACAGTGACCCAACACCACCACCTGCTGGATACTAGTAAAAGGTCCTGCCCCAAAATTGACACGCTCAACATTCCGGGCAAGGGCCTGTGTCGAATACGGCCCTCTGTCCCCCCATCGGGCCCTTGGGCCCCGTGTGAGTTTGGATATTGAATCTAAAAACGCCCCCCTACAAACTACTTTCCCTTGGTTGTGGAAATTGTGCCTTTCGGGTATGGCTGTTGTTACACAACCTTCCCCTTGCCTCGGCGGGTCAGAGTTACCCCCGGCCAGCGTTACGAGTCGATTCCCAGTGTCTGTGTGGGTTAGAGAGACTCTGGCAGCGTTAGCAAGGTGTATGTTGTAACCCTCCTACCCCTGTCTGGGCCGGGTCACAGTGACCCGGGCCCTGTTGTAGGCCCTGCGTTATGAGTTGTTCCCCTCTGTCCCGGGGGCCTGGGGTCAGAGTGACCCCGGCGGCGTTAGCAAGGTGTATGTTGTAACCCTCCTACCCCTGTCTTGAGCTGGGTCGGAGTGACCCGGGGCCTGTGTTAGGAGTTGTTCCCCTCTGTCTGGGCCGGGTCTGAGTGACCCCGGCAGGGACCAGTTGTCCCCAACAACTCAGTGCACGACCTCGGTGCTATCACACGGGGAGGCCAGCCGAGCGTCCCGGATGGGACCGAAGGGGCCGAAGGGCCCGAAGGAGCAGGCAGGGCCGACCACGCGCCTCGTCCATTCGCGTGCCTCGTCCCATTCACGTGGCCACCGTAAGCAGGGCGTAGAGAGGCTACTAATATCGTCAGGAAGAAGAAGAAGAAGAAGAAGAAGAAGAAGAAGAAGAAGAAGAAGAAGAGGACGAGGACGAGGACGACGACGAGGAGGAATACGACCCCGCCGAGCGTGAGCCCTCCGCCTACGACTGTAAGCAGGGCGTAGAGAGCCTACTAATATTGTCAGGAAGAAGAAGAACAAGAACAAGAACAAGAAGAAGAACAAGAAGAACAAGAAGAAGAAGAAGAAGATGAGGACGATGATGAGGACGACGACGAGGACGACGACGACGAGGAATACGACCCCGCCGAGCGTGTTGCCTCCGCCTACGACGCCTCGCAGTCCCGGTTTCAGCGCGGCTCAGGTCCTGGAACAGATATCCTCCAGCGTCGACCAAGAAGACGAAGAAGACTACTGCGATTCCGAAGAGGAGGACGTTTCGGAAGATGAAGACGGTGAGGAATACAACCCCGAGCGCGACGCGGACGACTACGAAGACGACTCGGCCTCGCGGTCGTGCTCCTCTTCGGAGGAAGAGCCGGAGGGAGAGCGAGAGGGAGACGCGGCCGCTGGCCGAGAGCGAGACAGAGAGCCAGACAGAGAGCGAGCCAGAGACAGAGAGCGAGAGCGAGACAGAGCCAGAGAGCCAGAGCCAGAAAGGGAGACGTTGCTGTCAAAAAACGGCAAAATCAAATGGTCCTCCGTGGCCTATCGCGGCCCGGACCGGCCCCGCGCCATCCGCCCGCCCTGCCCCGCCGTGACGCCGGGCCCCACGGCCTACGCCGCGTCGCGAGCGCTCGACATCGCGTCCGCCTTCCGTCTGTTTGTCACACCGGCGATAGAAAGGATCATCGTGGACATGACGAATCTGCAGGGGGTGAGAAAATACGGCGACGGCTGGCGACCCATGGACTCCACCGACCTGCGCGCCTACGTAGGGCTGCTGATCCTAGCCGGCGTCTACAGGTCCCGAGGCGAGGCCGCGGCCAGCCTGTGGGACGCCGAGAGCGGCAGGACCGTGTTCCGCGCCACCATGCCGCTCAAGGCGTTTCACAAGTACTCGAGGCTGCTGCGATTCGACGACCGCCAGTCGAGACCCGCGAGACTCGCCACCGACAGACTGGCGGCCGTGAGAGAGGTGTGGGACCTGTGGGAGGAGCGGCTGCAGGCCCTCTACAACCCGGGGCCCGAAGTGACGGTGGACGAACAACTGGTCCCGTTCAGAGGTACCGTCTATGCATCTGTGTACGTACGCGTAGCGTAGAGAGCACGGGCAGTCTATGTATCTGTGTTTGTACGTGTAGCGTAGAGAGCACGGGCAGTCTATGTATCTGTGTTTGTACGTGTAGCGTAGAGCACGGGCAGTCAATGTATCTGTCTATGTACGTGTAGCATAGAGAGCACGGGCAGTAGTAGCACGGGCAGTAGTAGCAATCGGCAAGAGTAGCAACGTGGAGCACGGGCAGTAGTAGCACGGGCAGTAGTAGCAATCGGCAGTAGTAGCAATCGGCAGTAGCACGGGCGGCGGAGGCGGCTGCGTGTAACGTAAACGCAGTGCGCCCCGATGGTGAGCCGGTAACGATGACGCTGGTATCTGTGTTTGTACGTGTAGCGTAGAGAGCACGGGCAGTCTATGTATCTGTGTATGACGCTGCTAATCTCCTCTCCCTCTCCTCTCCCTCCCCTCTCCCTCGCCTCAAGGACGCTGTCCTTTCCGACAGTACATTCCCAGCAAGCCGGCCAAATACGGCATCAAGTCGTGGGTGGCCTGCGACGCCAAGTCCAGCTACGCTTGGAAGATGCAAGTGTACACCGGCAAGGCGGCCGGCGGAGGCCCCGAGAAGAACCAGGGCGCGCGCGTCGTCCTCGATCTGACCGAGGGACTGCCGGGCGGTCACAACGTCACGTGTGACAATTTCTTCACCTCCTACGAACTCGGGCAGCGGCTCCTCGAGAGGAACCTCACCATGGTGGGCACGGTGCGAAAGAACAAGCCCGAGCTCCCTCCCGCGCTGCTCCAGTCCAAGGACAGACAGGTCTCGTCCTCCAGGTTCGCCTTCACGCCCACCGCCACTCTAGTGTCCTACCTGGCAAAGAGAAATAAGAACGTGCTGCTTCTGAGCACGCGGCACGCGGAGCCCGACGTTAGCGATCGCCGAGACCGGAAGCCGGCCCTCATCCTAGACTACAAC